>NW_022742159.1:1005679-1020666 GCF_011630105.1 Anneissia japonica | reverse complement strand
CTAGGCCACCGTCGCAGTGTTTGTTTTGATTTCGCGCTTGGATGAAGTTTGGCAAAGTCGGTCACCAATGACGTCATTGAGTGACCTCTTTGTTTCTAAGGTCTTTCAAAATTGACACTTCAAACTCATTTTTTTCGTACAAAATCAATTTTTTTCGTAATTTATGACCAACACTTGTGTTTATAATATATTTATAAATATAAACATGCTGTAGTTTATAAAAATTGTCAGAATAGGTGGCAGAGGCACTTTAACATATATATAAAACTAAAGGTAGTATTATTTAACCGTTAATATACCTATTCGTTCATAAAGCATTTTTGTGATGATTAGTGAGGTTGCACTACAACCCTAACATTGAGCTTAGGCAAATTTTAGTTTTAGCCGGCAAAATAAATACTTTGAAAATTAAAACCATAAATATATACAATCTTGTATATTATTATTGATCAGTGGCATATCTATACCCCACCTAATAAGCATGCCCTCTCGGTCCCTTCCCAGTGGAATGCACAGTTGTTAAATATCACCTCATCTCCTCTTTTTGCGAGCTACTGGTAGCATCTTTCACTTTAAATCATCAATCTCCCACTTGATCTTCGCAATCCCCATCAGCTCCCCAACCCCACCTCTATGATAATGATAGTGTTGCTGTTGGTTTGCTTCAAATTTTTATAGTTTTAAAAGCAGTATCCTACTAATGTCAATGTCCAGTCAATGTCTGCCAAATGTCTTGAAAAAGACGGCTATTTATACCAGCACCCCTTGCCCATTTAAAGATTGAAAGATACGCTACGGACAAACCATACTATGCAATAATACTGTTAACTATTGTTTTCAAAGAAAAAAATGCACAAATAGTCTTGGTTTTGGGCACGCGTGGCTAAATTTTCCATTTTACTACTGAAATATAGAAACATGATTATTCAGAAATATTTTATTTAGTTGAGAACCAGTGGCGGCTCTAGGATATATTTTCTGGGAGGGGCTAAGGTGTCCAACAGGGGACTTGAGCTCGTAGGCCCAAGCTGGGGGAAAGGGTCAAGAGGGAGTTCCCCCACCCAAATGAGATTTTTTTAAGAATAGCAACCTCTGGATGTCTGGAAATGGCACTCTCAGACTGTGACAGACGTATTGGCTCGGTGCGGGCCTATTTTTATGTTTTATGGTCTTACTGCCCGACAAGCTGTGTCCGACGGGGTGGGGGGGCCTTAAGCCCCATCCCCGCTGGCACCACCATTCTCTAGAACCTGCAAAAATTCATGTATGCTTAAAACCCTGACCATTTACAGTGACACCTGCTGTTTAATATTAATAAGAAACAGAAATTGTATATAAAAAAGACAGCTTTGAAAAAAAAAGATTTGTCTAGGTTCATTTAAAAATAAATACACTTTCAGAATCAGCAGGTGAGACCACCAAATATGCCACCAATGACTCTGATAGAATTTGACAGGAGATGCTGTCAATATCTCCTGACCCTGGGAATTGGTTAAATTGGGGGCCCAGGATGATGCAAGAATGTTCTAAATCTGGTTGAGTATTTAATGTGATAAATCAGTTGTACTGTATCTCACAGGGCCATTCATGGTTCAGTAGCTAAGTTATCACAAGTCTATAGCCTGGGTACAATGTACTGTGTAAGTCAATGGTGACGTCATCACTTTAATTTGCACTGAATTTTCTTATCTCCAACTGATCACTATTGTATTTCGATATAGTGCTTCCGATTTTTTGCGTTTTGTGTGCAAAAAGATATGAACGCACACAGCGGACTAAACAAATCTAGGTCTACGGCACTGGTTAACGCAAATGAAACCAAAACTATCCTAGACTAGGCCTAGAAAGTCATAATGCTTATGAGATAAGGTTAACTGACTTATAAAAGATTCGAATGAAAAAATAGGCAATGCTGAAATAATTCATAATAATAAGGTTTACAATATATTTCAATCTATTAAACAAATGTTTACCAGGAGGTTAGACCTACTTATAACCCCTAATGTAGTTACATTGACCACAATCAATTTATTCATCTTCTTCGTAGTATCGCGACGAGCTGTGCGAAGAGTGTCAGTGCGCGATTTATTAACTTTGGTACTACTAACAAATCATTCTAATATGTGCATCTAATGCACACGCACAGTGATCCCTGAAAAGGTGGTGGGCGTCACAACGGACTTATAATGCAATTATAGTAAAGTAATTTCATACATTATAGGAAATAGAAGCCTTAGGAGCCATTATTTCCTTCAAATACTGTCTTCAGCCTGACAGGCTTCAGGCAATTTTTTCAGGAAATAATGGCTCCTTCGGCTTCTATCTCCTATAGTGTAAACTCAAAACATGACTGTAATTGTGGCAAAGACAAAGCCAAACCAGTCACTCGTCACAAATCCTGTTTCAGAGATATTGGCCAAAACATGCTGAAATGTCAATATTTTGGAAATCTCTTTTATTGCGCTAAACTAACCTTTAAAATATCTATAAAGTACATCATTTAATTTTCTACATTCTACATACATCCTTCGGGGGAACACTGTCAAGTTACTGCATGACTGTTTTTATATTTTCAATAAAACCAATCTCTTCTAATTTAAAGTACATTTCCCCTGAATATGTGATAATTCGTTATCATGCATACACCTGTGCTAAATGCATTACAAATTTATGAACATGCATGTGATTCTGCAAAATGCATAGTTTCAATTGAAATCACTTTGAAATCGTGACCGTCCCGCACGATGCAAGACGGTTGGTAAATATGGCTTAACAGCATTTAGATTAATAATACTGTACTTTCATGTAGCAGACACAAAAATGATCAACCAGAGTATCTTTCGTTGGTACAACATTATAAACAAACACAGTGCAAGAAACAAGAATCTGTATGGCTTCCTTGTATTTCTATGATAAAAACACATTGTACTATTTTCAATAGGCTACAGTAAGTATGGCTGTTCTACATAGTATGCCCCTTGATATCAAGGGGTATTCATAAATTTAAAAAAAAAATGATATGCTCGATCAGGAATCAATTTATACAAACTAGTTTCTCCTTTGTCATTTGTTAGCCGATAGGCCCACAGCGATAAGGCCTAGAAAACATGAAACTTGCCTAATATAAAATGTGTCTACAAAAAGCGCACTGTAATTTGTAAACAATTTTTTTCTGAATTTGTTCAATCCTTTTATTTATTCTCTTCATTTTTAAGAGAGCATAAACACTCTATATTTAAAAGAGAATAAATTAATAATTGTAATTTCTAGATAATTTTTAAAAATTTTTCATAAAAATATACAATATTGAAATCACTCCCCTAGCATAATTTTTTTTTTTATGAAAACAATGGAAAAATGGATGACTCAAATATAAAACCAATGACTAGCATACAGTTTATAAAATGACCTCTGCTGACCAGAACAAATGGCAATTCAAAACCATCACACAAAAAGGCAATGACCAGGTGAAAACCCATAAAAAGTAACCCCAGAAAAAAAAAAAAAAATTGGCAGGTATTTTGTGTAAAAATGATTTAACACACACACCTGATCTCATAAAACAAGCAACAACAGGTAAACTAAAAAAAAATGATTTAACCCAAACACCTGATCTCATAAAACAGAGCAAGGAAAGTGTATTCATCATTGATTCCATGAGGAACAGTGACGGGATCAGGACAAACTAAACACAAGGGTGTCATGATTTCTCACAATGGCTTTACACTTCTCACCCAAAACAAAATTAAAACAATAACCAAAACATATGGGATATTAGTTTGTTATCAAATCCAGTCACAGCATCATTGCAAAGTGTTAAAGGTCTCAAGAAAATCTTTGTTTATAATTTTTACCCAAACTTGGCAAGTCTACACAATTCATAGTACAGATTTTTTTTGTGTGATTGTATTTAAAGTCATTGAACTAGTTGGGTGAAAAACACCTATGCAGAAACTGTATTTCTCAAGGTCACTTAATAAAACATGAAGAAAATAATTATACTTTACTTTTTAATAACAAACATGAAATATAGAGGGCGTGCTAACCTCAAAACTGGTCTTATGCTATAATGTAGCTATGCTCTTTATATGAATACACAAGTAATTTCAGTAAGGGCTGCTAGGCTACAGGGCAGTAGCCATCTGGCTACCAGTCCTGGAACATAGTTAGCCCTTTGAAGAGTCAACTGCCCACACAAAATTACTACCAAATGACTGCCAAGTTGATTACCTTCCTACCCACCAATAGTGTATGTATAGGTAAAGCATACAAACAAGTTTGCAGCTCTTCCTTGCTGAATAAAATCAGTGTTTACTAGATTTATTTAATAAATAGCCAAGTGGAGTACACTTGAATAACAGGCACTATTGACTCACAAACCATATGGCAAGGCAATTGACTGAGCCAAAGTACCTACTCCCAAACTGGGTAATAAAAAATTGAAGACTTTTTTAACTTTTTAGTGTGTTGATCCCAAAACATAAATTACCTCTTTGGCAAGGGTTTTCATTTTACAATAGATTACAAATCTTTCTTTATTCTGGAATGCTCATTTCAATACAATTGCTAGTCTCCCAGATTTAGTAAAAATATAATTAATAAATTTACAAAAGAATGAGAAAATGAAAGAAATGATAAAAGAGGTTAAAAAAAAAATTGAAATACAATGCACAAATAAAATTAAAAGGTTTAAAAAATCAACTTAATTAAATAGTTTGGAAATGTTTACAAACATCAACTGGAAGGTCATTCCAGAGTAATGATGTTTGGTATCGCATGAATATTTTTATACGTTGGAATTATTAATGTATTTGTGGATTGACTTAAGTATTTCATTATTTTGGGGGGGGGGGTGAGTCCATATTGACTCCAACAAGGGGTCTTATCCTTGGATCCTCATCGAACACCGTAAGCGCCACCTTGGTTCGGACTACAGTATGTAAGGCTTCTTGGACCCCTTGTTTACATATTTCTGATTTTTTTTATTATACTGGGGATTTGGTTGGCAATATCAGAGATTTCTTTTCAGCATAACAGAAAGTCAGGAGTATGAAGTTTACACAAAATCTGGAGAACAGAGCCAGTGTGATAAATGTGATTATTGATAACTTATATGCTGAGAAAGTTCACTATGAAATGAACATGCATTTTGAAAAAAAAAAAAAAAAAAGGAACCACAAACCATCTTTTATTTGAGGCCTAACATTATGTAAATTATAGGGCCTAAAAAGGGCTTAAAAGAAGTGAGGACTATAATTTTTTTTTTTTCGGTACTAATTTGTACCAAAAACAGTAGTTTCTTTTCACTTTACATCCAGATATGTTATCATGAAACCAAATATAATTACTGTGAAGTGAGGAAGATTGATAACTATTTTTCCTGAATGTAACAAACAAAATATGCCTAGAATTTCACAGAACAATGGCAGCAAAGTTCTCAACAACAGATTTGATGGATGTAGAGGGACTCCAGAATGCCGACCATCATCCCCAGAGAGTGATAAAGACTAAAAACTCATAATTACACAGAGGGAAATTTATGGGTTTCTGCCCCAACACCTCTCACTGTGAATTAATTGGTGAATTAGAAATTAGACTCCAAGACTGACAGACAGTCTAGACATCTGGATTTGAGACTATAAATCCAATAATAACCCTTGAACTTTGGATCATTTATTTAATTACATTAAAAGGAAGTACAATAGAGAGGGTTCAAAGGTTATGTGTATCTGAATGTAAGATTTGTTGAAATCTATCCACCATCAAAATATTGCTGTTGTAAAAAAAATATCCTATATTGCAAAGAGTTTAATAAAAATAGCCAATCATTTATTAATACAAATATTTAATTTCAATTATGAATATACTTAATTTACATATTTATAAATATTTAAATTTTGATAATAAAAAAAATAAGGACTAAACATTTTTAATGTTTTTACACTTTGGAATCATATAAATCATACCTGCTGAATACCTTTGTACTGTTGTTTCATCCCAGAATTCCTTGCAATAATCACAAACAGGCTGTTGATTCAATAAATATTTAAGCTTAGGCCTTGACTGCAAATTTTGACCTGAAAATATACAAAAATAAAATTGTATTATCTTCAAGAAATACTGTAAAAAAAATTAAAGTACAGTAGAACCTCGTTTTTACGTACCCCAGTTATACGAACCCTCTGTTTTACGTACGCCTCGTATGGACGATGATGTCATCAAAAACCCCGAAAATATTAAAAACAAACGGCCCTTTTGAGAGCAACCATAAGTAAAAAAATATAACAATAAACTATAACAATAAACAAACCATAATGCAACGTATTTTCATTAAACAGCAACGTTGATTGAGTCTAATACCGGGTTNNNACTATAACAAATAATATGAGACACGACCCATTGTCTATATTAGAACACTTCTCATTGAGTAACAAAGTCGTAATTTTTCATTTTTGTCGTGTCTATAGTGTGGTGAATTATGGTTTAGGTTTTTTTTAATAAAGTTTCAAAAATTTCTATTTATGTGGAAAATGTAGTTGATTACCAAAGGTTACAATTTTTATTTTGAAGACTGCATGGTCTAGGATGTGTACATTTTTTTATGGGGAAAGTTTCCAAGGGCGGGTTTTCTAGGGGCGAGTTGACTGCCAAAGAGTGTTGCCAAAGTGCGAGCCAGCGTGTTATTTGATCACAAGTGCGAGACATATCACAAGTGTTAGCCATGACGTCACGACAATAGATAGAGATGTTAACCAGTTGTTCGAGGTATCGGCTGAGATTTGTGGAGTACAATTCAAAAAACAACTATAGGTCTAATAATGACTTATTGTGATGTTAAATAGACAATGTTAGCTATCAAAGAGCGACGTTGTTTTTCATTGCGACCTTCGTCCCTTCAAGGCTAGGCCTAGGCCTGTACCAATACCATCCTAGCTAGTCTAGGCCTAGAGTAGGATAAGGCTAGCGCGACATGCGGACGTTGGTACGAGTAGGTTAGTCTACAAACGTCGCCTAAAGTAATTGATTTTACCCGGCAGAACGAAAGAAGGAAACTCCGCTTTTCAGTCGTCTTAGCCACTCGTTTTTTGACAAACAATGACCTTTCAGAGGTCAAATTGCTGTCAAGAATATGAATTGGCTACTTCGCAGCAAAAAGCGTGACCGATACAGCTGAAATAGGTAGTTAATATTAGTAGCAGGCATAAAATTGTCTCTTTACAAGCCCACTATACAACCTGGTCAAAGATCTTACAATATTGTAACAAGCTCTGCGATTCTATGAGTAACAAGTAGAAGAGTCAATGTTCAGTAAAAAGCAATAGAAAGTAATTGTAATTGAGAGAGGGGTCCTAGTAGTTACTATGGTTGTTGTTCCAGAATTTGCATGCAGAAATCGCGGAGAATGCTATCTTGTAATGTTAAGATATTTGAACCTTGTTAATTATTATAGAGAACAGGCTTAAAACCATTCACCCGCAAAGTTGTACAGTATAACAAAAAGTGAATTTTTTGTAATATTTTTAAATATGCTTAGATAGTACTATTTATTTGTTAAATTATTATTTTAAAGTTATTAAATTAATTTCCTTTTTTTTTGTTGTCATATTTTGACTTCCTATGGAGGTGGAGGTGCATGGTTTTCCCTTAAACGGATACTGGTGCTTTATAAATTTTCATTATTATTTTATATTAAAAAACCCAGAAACAGGTATACATGCAGGCCCAGAAATACTCAAACGGCAAATCTGACAGAATAACTTAACAATAAAGAAAAAATCAATACCAAAACTGCTTTTAAAATCAACTAAATTTAAACACACTGAAGAACAAATTTTAGACATAGATGTTTATTCTTATCATCCTTTATTTTGATGGAATTCATTATTTCATCCCAGTAAATATTCAAATTTTTCGAGTTAGTAGTTTATTCTTAGAAACATAAGATTGGACCCCATGTGGATAATTGAACATTCCTCTTCCACTTCATCTTCCCAGCATGCCTTTCTAAATTCACTTGCTGCACCAGAGGGTCCAAGGCCTTTGGCCAATGCAATTAAAATCTGTGTTTCTAATACAAGTAGTGCCACAACTCATGATTTCTGTTACTTCACCAACAGTTCTTCAGATTTGATTTAACTATAATCTAATACCAAAGAAAATTAATACAATATTAAATAAATCTAATTTTTATATTACTCAAGTCAAATTTATTTTTTATTTATTTATTTTTTATTTTTTACACAATTGACGAGAAAGTGGTTTGAATGGGTATAATGTGTATGCTGTGTAAGATTAGCATGCGTCTCATGTAATATTCATGTAAGAAAAGAGACACCTCAAAGACCTACTCCTCAGATATCTAACAAAGATCTATGTAAATGCTTACAACATGCAGCTTACAGTAAAACCACTCTGTTACATTGCACATATCTTCACTGCCTATGTACAAAATGTACCAACTTTTAGCAATGTTTGTATCATATCACCATTTATTCACCAGTACAATAAAACAATAATAAATGTATGGCTGACTGGCCTAAAAGCAACGCAAAGTTACTGTATTCGCATGTAATACAAAGGTATCTCAATAGGCATACTGTATAGTGGGAAGCCTGTATAGCACTTAACATGCTTTCTATAATTAATATTTTATATTGTGTGGATTGGGTATTGCATGGAGGTCATTTGTATCATAAAAACTTTCATAAAACATAAATTTCAGTAATAAATTAATCTAATATGCAACCAATGATTACCGATGTGAAACCTGGGGATTAATAACAGCCAACCATACACAGAGCCAGTGTGGAGACATTACAATTACGTGTGAATTTCGATAAAAAGTTGAACGATTACATATTAGCACTAGTGGTCACATCACAAAACAAAGTGTTCATTGTGTGTCCCCTCTCAGCAATTAACTTCTTTGCAAAATACACATAATGCCCCCAGTATTCCCAAACTCTGTAAGGTGCGTCACTCATGGTGGAAAAAGCTTCCGGGCAGACACAATACGCAATGTTTGACGTCAACTGCAGGCCTGAGAAACGTAATATTTGTTTACAAAAACATTAAGGAACAATGCCATATTGAGCTCTTTAACTACACTACAGGCTTAGATAAGTGAACGATTTTTTAAAATAAATTTTATGTTCATAAACTTGCCAACAGCACATACACACACCCACGTAACTAAAGAAGGGGCCCAGGGGTGACCAATCTACTGATAGATCATTAAAATATTGTGAATAAAGAAGAATAAAGAAGAGGTAGAAACATAAATGGCAGAATGCACTATAAAGATTTATTTCTTTTATTTTAAAAATAATTTCAAATCACCAGCATGAACCTCAAAATTAATTTTAATGGGCCTAATGAAAATATTGAATCTTGTGTATACAATGTTAACAAAATACTTTTTACCCATTCATAATTTTCCTGAACTTATTTTCCTATTTGCATTTTTGTAATTTAAATTTGATTAGTTTACTTTGTTTGTTATTTATTATACTCATAATCTTCGTCCTCATTCTATCATATCAGTCACTCAAAGCTACATGGACGATATATTTATTGTAAAACTCAAACTTACACCATTGTTATATTTCATGTGGCCACTTATTTTTAGGAGGTGGAACATAATCTGGTTTTCATTTGGCCATATCCTAGCCACTCATTTACTGGTAGGAATGTATCCAGCACAACAACTGTTACTAATGACAAGGAACAAACCACTCAAAACAAGGGATGTTCATCATTAAAATTGATTCTGTTTTCACCAAAACATGTGTTAAATGCAGCTAGGGAAACGTTGATAGAAGTGGTGCTACAGTCCGAAGCAAAATCTTGGTCATAATCCTTTAGCAAAGGACTTGAAAACAATTCATATTATTAGAATATAAGACAGATTGGTTATAATATAAATTTAATTTTCTTTGATCTGACCCATATCTATAGACCTTAAAAGATGTTCACAGGGGGTTATTGGATATTCTGCCTATCCTGGCACTAACAATAACCTGACTAAGCTTAATATTTCTCAGGTTGAGATTTCAATATCATTTATTGTTACATTAATATTTAATAAGTCATCCAAGTATATTACTATAACTCCTTTCCTAATCTCACAAACAGTAGAACTCTGTAGTAACTTTCTCACCAGAGGATTATTTTACTTAATTGTCAAATTTGTTTGAGTCATTCAGCAAGTGATTGAATGTACTTATCAAAATTCTGTCAAAAAGCATATTTAAGTTACAAATGTGGCAAAGCCAAACCAGTCACTCGTCGCAAATCGTGTTTCAGAGATAATGGCCAAAACATGCTTGAATGTCAAAATTGTTGAAATCTATTTTATTGCACTAAACCAACCTTTATATCTATACATCATTCTATGCTGTTATTTTCCCCATTTTCAATGTTAAAACAACAATTTTTAACGATTTGGTGATGGTCTCTGCCTGAAATCATAAACTTTGAAGGCTGATTTCTCAAATATTGTTCTTTAAACAGCTCTATTACTAATGCTTGTAACTTCATAAGGAAACGTCGGATTTAAATGATTCTTTAACCATTTTATAGCTCTCATTTTACTGTTTAACCCTGTAGCAATAACTAAAAAATCAATTTTTGTGACCAGTGACTGGTTTGGCTTGTCTTTGCCACAAATGCTAAACCCATTTGAATACTGGTCATCACTCCACACATTATTACCACTCCATTCCTCATCTCATACAGCAGAATTCTGTAGTACATTCAACTGAAGATTGTTTTACTGAATTGTTAAATTTCATTCAGAAAATGATTGAATATGCTTGACGACTATTGAAATTCTGCCAAAAAGACATTTAAGTTGTTGCCAATGCTAAAACCATTCCAACACTGGCCATCACTCCGCAGGTGTGCAGGCAATCATTAAGCCAATAAAATGAGTAGTGTACAGTACCTCTTTCATCTTGTTCACACTAATTAGTAAGTCAGATTTCGGAACAAACATGTTTTTAAGTTTTCTCAACAGAGCCAACCTAAACATTTTTAAACTAGAGGTTTTTTCTTTATGGACAAAAGTTCAAAATATGTGCAAGGGAAAATGGGGTTAAAGGTATATACAGTAGACTGAAAATAGCCAAAATGAAGATATCAAACTGATATCAATCATCAATTTATTGTGTAATGTTTCTGGAGTAGAAGGCCTGGTACTGGTACTTGTAGCCGTCTGATTTCAGACATTCAGCGTATTGTTCCAAAATTGGAATAACAATCAAATCAAAAACATAAATAAGCTTTAACTACAAAATACCATACTGTAAAAAAACAATATTATATTAAAAATAATGATGAATCAGGGTACTGTATGTAATAATGCATTGTGCCTGTAATACTATGTAGACACTCAACATTTATAAATCAAGTTGTTTACCAGAAATCAATTCAATAATTTTAATAATAACCAGTAAGATATCAAACACTATAACAACACTCCAACAGTAACTTTGGTTTCACTCAATGCGTATTCAAACACCATGTTATAATCCACCCCTTTGCCTGCATTTTCCAGGTTCATCTTGCGTGAAATTTACATGTTTTTCAACAAAGACTTACGAGGCAATCTTCTGTACAAACAATTCCGAATAATGGGCTGGTAAAAAGCGTACAAATGTGATTATGGATGCAGTATAAAAACTTTACAGGAGGGAAAGAAACGAGTGGGATTAAAATTTAGGAAAGTGTTTTATGCTGCATTCAATGGTTAAACTAGAAAGATGAACTAAGAAAAAACTATAAATTTGGGAGTGCTAAGAATGATGTACTGTTTACTGCAGCAACACTTAGCATGGGGACCCAGTGACCAGGAAAAAAGAACTTCAGCGCTTCGTAACTGAAAAGGAAGGCGCTATACAAATAACAAGTAACGAGTAACAAGTACTATAAATTAGCACACTAGTGTATGTCTTAAAGAATTATGATTATATAAATAAGTACGGTACATTAGATTGAGACGTGTTTTTCTTACATAATTTTGTATATTTTTTTTAATCAATTGAACCCTTATTTGCATATTTCTTTTATGTTTAACCCCTTTATTTTAAGCCTAACATTCACTATAAAAAAAATCAATCACATTAATATTGAACTATTTATTGCAATATGACTTTCTTTATATGACCATCATGCGATCCGATCTCAAGTAGGGGGCCTAAGGCCGCACCCTATTACTTGTTTTTCTCACACTTTTTCTTCGTCACTAAAAATTTATATTTAACTTTTTCGCCTACAGTAGAGTATGCTTTTAGCTGAACTATTTAGCTAAGTATGGAAAAACAATTTTCCATATTTTTTCCACACACCTCTATAGATCATTCAAGAAAATATTGCTAAGGAGGAAAAAATCTTTTCTATCACAATCAATAAAAGAGTCAGTCATTTATTAATATTTTAATAACTGGCACAGTGATTTTCATTATTTATTGAAACCCAAATCCCGAGAAAAAAATTAAAATTAATTCACAATCAGGGAATTTTGATATGAAAAAAGCATGAACTCATCATCTTTATATACTTGATATAAATTTGATTAATAACATAAACAGTGCTCTAGTCAGTAACTAATAACATCCTACAAATTAAGGAAGTCCTCAGCAATTACCTAACAGTAGTTGGCTTCTGATTACCCAAGAATCTGATTTACAAGTGACCAATCGGAAACAATTGACGTTTCTGACATATGGTATTATCATTACGGTTTAAGCAATGGAAATGGAAAACTAGGTATGGATGGCGTCAACTTTCGACCCAACACATATCAATCTGATAAACATAAACTGGTACACATAAACGTGTTCGAACGCATGTAGGCCAAATCCACAATATATCAGTGATCATATAGGAAATGGGATACCTTTCACTGGTATAATCTTAAAAGAAACTAAAGGGTATGTATATACTGTACTGAACTTTTGATCATTATAAATGGATCTGATATTGATTATAATTAGGCCCTAATACTAAATTTATTTTAATTATGTCTGAGAGTATAAGCAATCAAAAAGAAAAGAGTTATACATTTTCATTAGTATTTAATACAATATTTACTACTCGTATTTTATTATAAATCCACGTTACTGGAAAGAACCTAATGCATGGTGTATTTATCATCCATGCATACTTGGTGATACAAATAAGTACTATGGTATGTCTTCACTGATGTTTTGAATACTTATTTGTGACATTTAATGAATAAATCAGGGGGGTAGGCTGGTTTCAGCCTGAGGTGAGAGGTGCAAAATGGCCCGAGGGCGCGAAAGTTGAGAAAATGCGGAAAAAAATTCCTTATTCCAAAGAAAACTTAATGGTCATTTTTAGTATTTTATCCCACTCAGAGGAACTAATTTTTTGTCATGGTGGAAGCGATGTGTCCGTAACACATTACCCCACCCCCCTCCATCAAAATTGTCTGCTATAATGTGAGGTGTGCACAATGCTAACAAATATTGTTTTTACTTAACCTACTATATACATTGAAAGCTAACAAAATTCAGCTTCAACAAAATTCTTCAATTAACACTTTTACAGATTAAAGTATTCAAAATTCAATAGAAAAAATGCAAACAAATAAAATTGGAAAGTAGCAAATTATTGGCACAATATTTGTAGAAAAAACCCTCACTTTTTAGAACTTACTGTAAGCCTTATTCAAATAACAAATTAGTTTTAAATTGAGCTTCCCTATATAATAATTGCTCTGTGGTTAAGTTTAATATTTATCCCAGACTGCAAAAATTAGGCCTAGAAATACGTCTGCACATTATGAAAAATAAGGGCCGATTTCTTTGCAGATTTTGCCGAAAATTAGGTGTTGATCTAATCTTAATATTACAACTAATGTATTATCATGGAGGAAATATTTCTTCCATGGTATAATGCAGTATTTAAGATTTTGCACACCTATTTTCCTTGTGATTTTCCGTGCAAATTTTATCTAGTTTTTTAAGTATCATTTGTTCAATTAAACTACATTACATTTGGTATTTACTACAGTATACTGCATGTTAATATCAAACAATCCTTCACTCCCCTACCTGTATTCAAATGAAAAGATATGGGATTTAAAACTTGTTGAAAGACACAATGTAAGTGTAACACGTTTATTATGGTACCACACAACTTTTAATGACTAGTAGTACATACGGGCATGATGGCCTAGCATAGCATAGCAAGCGTATGCAATTTTAATTCATCACTAGTAGTTCAATACCACTAAAGTTTGTGGTTGTTTAATAAGTATACCTCTCTAAAAATCAATCAACTTTGATTTATGAACTAATCGATACTTATTGTCTATGTTACAGTATCCGTTCCAGTCTAGCTGTATCATTAGTTTAGGTCTCAAAGTTACCAAGTTCCTAAACTACCAAGGCTAGGCTAGGCCAAGAGGACGAAGAAGGTCTACACCACCAACTCATCACAACAACAGCTAACTCTACCGCCGCACCTCATCAATCAGTGTTGGGACTGAAGAAGTTGAGAAGAAACTTATTTTGGTGATAACTGTCACTCGAAAAATGCTCATATTCCGTCGAAAACTACATCAAACCAATACCCTACAACTATAAATAAAAGTATTATTGTCTGCTAAAATATATTCACCTGCATTTATCGTCATCTAAAAAGACTTTACCTGGTTCTTTACCGACTTTCCTCCATAGTGTAAATTACTTTAGTTTCGCCATTGACCCCACTGATATTTTGATGAAACGACTACCAGAGGGCGATCTTTTATGTTCGCTCGCTCTTCTCTTAACCTTCTAAGTATTCACAATTAGTGTATGGTGGCTCAATAATGCCTTTTAGTACTTTTTATGAATACATACATACTATGTATATACATATGTATTGTTTCCCACAGCATTGTTGTTTTTCAGTATTTTGCCTTTTAATATATATATATATATATATATATATATATATATATATATATATATATATAT
>NW_022742159.1:914111-1005250 GCF_011630105.1 Anneissia japonica | reverse complement strand
ATATATAGTACTAAAAGGCATTGAGCCACCATACACTAATGCATATATATATGCATATTCACATTGGTACTCAATTTGGTAAACTTAGATTGAAAATTTCATACAATTATGAAATCAACTTTCCAAGATGTGTTATTTATAATTTGATTTATTATTGGAGCTACACATTTTCATCAGTGGCACGCCTCCTCAATAGAAGGTACATCCAAAACAATACAGCAAAGTTTACAAATACTTAAATTAAAATACATTAACATTTATAAAGGAACATCAAAAGTATAGAAATAAAAGAATTAAGTCATATCAAAACAGTCATCCCCTCTTTTTACAGGTATTCCTAATGTAAGAAAGTATAGTACATACTCCAAGTATTGAAATACACGCCATCGTGTTGGGATTCAATATTTCGACATTAATTATGTCATCATCAGGAATGAAAAAATTATCCATATTAGCAAGCTTATATGCACTAGTACCAAAAGTGTTTAACCAATCAAAACATTACCTCTAGTAGGTGACATAGCAGTGATTTAAACAAAAGATCAAAGCATTCTTACTCCAATGATCAAAGATACCTACAAAAACAAAGAAAGCTCTTTTTGAAGCTCTGAGCCCATTGTTAAGCAAAGGGTGTAGTCTACGTATAGCGAACGCTTCTTTAAACAATAGGATAGACCAGTTTCGGGGGAAATAATATGGATAATTTTTTCATTCCTGATGATGACATAATTAATGTCGAAATATTGAATCCCAACACGATGGCGTGTATTTCAATACTTGGAGTATGTATTATACTTTCTTATTCCTAATGTTTTATCTATATTTACACATTGCTCTTTTTGTTTGTTAGTTTTATATTTTGTAAGTTTAAAGTATGTATTAATTTTTATTTATATGTATATTTAACTCATTGTTTAAACACCTGGATCCAAATTTCGACTGCATTATTTTGTATTGTTGACAATAATATTCCTTGATTATTTCTCCGTCCGTAGAAGTGTCGATTTACAGCGCCCTCTCATCATAGAATTAAGTTTAAGCGCAAGCTCAGTTGAAGACAGAAAAGGGAGATGTAAGGAAATGTAAAGTTGAAAAGTTATTGAATGAGAGGAACATACCAAGTAACTGTAGATGACATTTTTCGGTAATTTCAAGCTCACAACTCTTCATGCATGTTGGCTTGCTTAAGCATGGTGTAAGTCTGTGGTCCTGACGTCACCAAATGTGATGAATCTTCAGTAGAGAGAGAAACGGACTTCTCGATTTTATGATAAATCGTTGACTTTAATTTAGGAGATCTGTACCACGCGAGTGTAACGTAAGCGCTGTTCACCAACAAACCGTCAGTGATATTTGCAACGTTTCGTATTTCACTGACTACAAATTTCCCCATCAAAACGCAAGAAAGATCTACAATATTTTCACTTGACTCATCTAAAAAAAAAAGTTTATTTTCGAGAATTTCTTGGTTCTTTATGATTAACAGATCCGTAGGAAAAATAAGTACACCGTGGTAAGAACACTTTCATAAGTAATGCCCAGCAAACGGATTAAAATAATATTAGGTTTATTTTGGCTTAATTTGTCTTCTAATATTTCCATATCCTTGAACAGAAACAAATGGAAACGAATTGTGGAAAGCGTAATGTCGCAAGACGGAACACGTTAAGAGAAGTATCCAAAAAGTAGGATATCACAAATAATGAGGCCACTATAAGTTATTCCTCCCCAGATTCTCTCAGATTTTATACTTCAGAAGCAGGTACTACGTCGTTTTACAGATTCTTTCGTATCTGGCTCTTCAGTGCCATTTCAATTAGGCCTATTACAGGCTTGACGTAATAATTTTTTTTTTTTCACGAAAACTTCTATTAAATTTATTTGCGACAGTATAAAAAGGCAATACAATGAAAAACGATACATGTTTGTGTTTAATCTGAGGACACCTAACGCTCTCTCCACACTATCAAAGTTTATGCGAAATATTTGTATAATAATAATAATAATAATAATAATAATAATAATAATAATAATAATAATAATAATTATCGACTTACGTAGCGCACGGTAGACCCTCTATGCACTTTACATTATTACCCCCGGTCACTGGATCAAGCACATAATGGAACACACATTCAGGCCCCATGGGAGAATTCCATAATTTTGCAGTAGTAATCAGCGCATGGTTGTGTTTGAACCTACCAGGTACCCACTTGTACTCATTCTCATGGGTGGAGAGAGACAACTGTAGGTAAAGTGCCTTGCCCAAGGACACAAGCGAATTGCACACAGCGAGCGTTTCGAACAACCCCCGACCTCAAGGTTGGGAGTCCAAGCCAACAACTTCGATTTGTATGATGTGCCCATTATGGGCATGATGATGTCATATATTACATCCAAATATGGGCATATCAAATTTGTCACATAAAATTTGATAGTGTGGATAGGGCTTAGAAAGTTGACTGCTTATTTAAATGGATCAAATAATAGGGAACTTTCGATTGCACGACGACCGTAGGACGTAGAACGTAATTACGTCACTAAAAGTCATCTGCGCATGCGAGAACGTTAAGGTCACCTCGTCGAGTAGATTCTTGAACGCAATTTGTCCAAATCTACGTAAGCAGAGAACGTAGGACGCCAGGTAGGACGGTCACGCATGAGTGACTCCGTTCTAGTGTCGCGTCGTCGCACAAATCGAAAGCTCCCTAATGGTCCAGAACTGCAACCAACTTCGTTTGATGTAGGTGAACACAAGTCGTTTGTGCAAGCTATTTCGATGGCACTATAGCCTATATCTCACTTAACTGTATTCTTTGTGTATATAAAAAAAAAGAACAACCAATTTGAATTTTTGTCATCCTGGATAAATATATATTTTCTAAATAATACAATGAATCAATAAAGCAAGCGATCAATCAATCAATCAATTAACCAACCAATAAACTAGTTATCACACAGAAACAATGAGACATTTTTTGTGTAACAGTTGGTTTTATTAGCATTGGAATCAACAACTCAAGATTTTTTTTTAATCACATAGCTATATTATAGGGGTACAGATGTCTCAAATGTTCGAAATATTTGCAAATAGAGCAATTAACTATGTATAAAGATTATACCTTAAGACACTAAGCAACACAAACACGTCCAATAATGGAAATACAATAAACCCGCGCGATCATTATTCTGCTGTTCCTAATATTTCAAAGTTTAGTACAAATATTAAAACATGACTTAACCATTTAAGAAATAGATTATAATGTCCTCCATATATAAATCTTTTTATATATATCAAGTAATACATTTGCAATAGGTTATACAAGGAAAATCTTTCGTATATTTTGCAGACTATTAATAATAAATGGTCAAAATAAATGCACCATGTGATTCTAGTTTGAGACTAATTATCTTAATTAGTTGGTTTAATTATTTCCAACTCAAATATTTCAAGGCCACCAAAAAAGGGGATAAGCTGCAGCCCTACGAGCCCTAGTGGCTCAGCAAGGATATACTCTTGTGAAATGGGGCAAGGCTGTTTCTTTCTGAATCATTACAATGTTAGCACTAAAAATCTGAATTTTGCAGGCAAAAGACCGACATGTCTGACAGAGGGGTCTGAGCCAAGGGCCAACAAGAGCCTCGGTCAAGGTCTAGTCCAAATTGTGCTTTTAGAACACAATATTTAGGATTGGCAAATAAAATAATGTTATCTGGATAGGAAATTTATTTTTTTATTTTAGATCTGATGACCCGTTGTGGCATCGGACGAAAAGGGGATCCAGGCCTGTCCAATGGGAGGAAAATTTCCCCTGACGCCGCCGCCAGCACTGGCCTGCGCAGATAACAAGCATTTATACCTATATCTGTTTATTATTGTGAACAGTATTGAAGAATCCATTGGTTTGTTCATATAGTGCTAGACTGGTGTAATACCAACACTACGCTAACCGAATCGGAGATGCAATAATCATGATCACAAACACAACCTCAGTTCACCTCCAAGTATATCTAATTTTAACAATGTAAACAACTTTATAGAAAATGGTATGAGGTAATTCAATGTCAACTTAAGTCATAAGTTGTGCGATTGATTTCATATGGCTTTTATTTATTTATTTTTTTTTTTGGATTGTGTCCAACTAAAATATCATTCTAATCTAGACTAATCTAGATCTGTATTAGAAACTAAATCTAGTTTAATCAACAGAAACTTTCTCCTTAAGAAAAAAAAAATTAACGTAAAATTGACTGAAAATGTACAACCAAATTTGCATATAATACAAAAGTAATTTTGGCATGATTCAGTGGATGAGGTCCAGTTGTAGTTGATTTGAACACCAACATATACAGAGGTTCACTGTCAAGTTGTAAGGGGAAAGGGATTAAAATTAACACACATGAATCATAAATAGATAAAATTGTTTATATTGATGGTGAATGGTAAATGCCTAGGCATATTGTATCAGTTGTTTTTTACAACCTAAAAACCTGTTCGGATGGTTAACACTTGCATTTGAATACCAAGGACGTCAACAAGAAGATATATTAAGAGAACACTTATGTCATTAGGAATAACGATATGACAATGCATTAACCTGTATATATAATAGTACAGTTGATTTTATATCATCAAAGTAGTTGTGAGCATTTCATATGCAGGTTGTTATGAGCAGAGGTAGTTGCAAGCACGAGTTATGAGCACAAGTAGTTACGAGCATGTAATGAATTTATGAGAACTGCTTGTTACAATCAAGTTGAATACTTGCTCAAATAAGAGTGTCCCAATGAGGGGTTGTTATGAGCAGGGGTTAAGAGCAACTAATGAGAACTATAACTGCTATGAGCAAGTCATAAGCACTGGTTGCTATGAGCACTAGTTGTTATGAGCAAGTTCTAAGTACTGGTTGTAATGAGCAATTTCTAAAAAGATGATTAAGTCATAAGCATACTAACTTGGTATGAGCAAGTTAGTATGCATTCATAAGCCATAAGCCCTGTGCATTGTGAGTCTTATATAATAAGTATGTCATGAACAGGGGTTATTATGAGCAAGTTATAAGAAATTGGTTATGATCAAGTCATTAGCAATGGTTGTTATGACTTAATCAAAACAGTAATAAGAAGAAATGGATGACAAAGAGAACTTTCTGGAGGGAAATTGAAAGGTTAAAAACAAGAAGAGGTAGGCAAAGGATAAGTTTCATAAGCAACACCAAAAACTGGAAAAAGTTGAAATATGGGGAATGCGAGAGAAAGGCAGAAGATGCAAGGGGATGGAGATTGATGGTCGTCAAACTGCTGAGCAACAAGTAAGCAATGGATGCTATGAGCATATAATGAGCAGAATTGTTAGGGTAACCTCATGAAAAGGGTTGTTATGAGTATGTCATAAAATTTAAAATTCAATTCAGTAGATACCTACTGTTTTCCCTAAGGCACAGTTATGCTTTAATAACTAAGTCTTGTATCGAGGCTTAGGGAGTGGCGTTGTTTTTAGTCATGAGATAAAATCTGCTGCCACAGGATTTGAACCCAGGACCCTGGGATTGGAAGGCAAGCATCTTAACCACCAAGCCTTTCAACTCCACTGCAGTCATAAACTGGGTTGTTGTTATAAGCATGCCTTAAAATTCATAATTTTAGTGATTGAAGAATCAGACGGTGTCTATTTTGGGCTACTATTCAATATAAAACTGTTGATCCATAGTTTCTAGTTGTATTTCATATTATATACAAGAAAATCTGTCACTAATTAACAACCCCACTCCATTTCAATTCAACCTAGATTGATTTACACATTATGTCCTGAATTCAATTCACAGTTCTTAAGTTTTCAAATCAGAAAAAAAAATAAAAATATTTGACCTAAAATGAAGACACTTGCAGTAACCTACTCAAACTATTCTGCAAAATCAAATAAAATTACAATAAAATCAGCAGTCTTCACATCAAATATTAAATTTCACAATTTTTAAAATTTAAATAAAAATAAAGGAAAAAACTCACACACACGCTCACACACTATAGTATATACATAATGTAAAAACCTCAGGCAAAAAACACTGCTGCTAATAAAATACTCCTGATTTCCTAAAAAAACTACAGAGAATGTCCATAATACACAAATACAAATAAAATAATACAGCCGAAATTGTCATACCTAGGTTATTGGAAAATGCCACTTTTCCATTTACTCTGATAACATTCACATGATTTTAAGTTGAAATTATTAATAGAAAGAATCACTATGGACAGATTGTTCTAAAATACCAAATTTACATTTTTGGTCATACAGTATGTATATTAATAACATGTCATCTACAGTAAGCACAGCTTTATTAAGGGACTGAAAATGTTCTGCTTATGAAGCTGTAACTGAGAAGGATTTACAATTAAACCTGGTGTCAACTCACTAATGACCAGATGGACCTACCATTTAAATTTGACAATGGTGTCAAACACCAATGACTAACTGTATATGGTATATTATAGGACATGGTGCCAACAACAAACAGCTGACTAATTTTAATCTGCACCAAGCACCAATGTTAGATTTGGTACCAAACATTTCTTACTATGCATTATCTTGTGTAGCCTATAATTATTTTATAATCTTTGGAATATAATCATAATTTACCTGGTTGATCATGAAATCAAGCCAATCCAAGGAGGTAAGTTTGTAAAACAAATTACATTATTATAATAATCACTAAAATTAACCGTAATCAAATTGATAATGCTGCAATATCATATTGTTTATGCAATCTATTTTCAGCCTATCATATTTTTCCTGATTATAAAGTGACTTAGTTTCTAATGAGCTATTTATTTTTACTAATGACAAATCTTATTACGAAGCTTAAATATTAGTCACTATAATACACAACATTGAGCTCATACACATGTTATGTGTACAAAGCTCTGAAACTGATTTATATTTAATCAGACACTTGAATACAAACACTGGAATACTGTTATCAAAAGCCTAGCTCAACTTTATGATACCGAGTCTAAATGTCAAGTTATGTCCAAGATACAGCGTCACCGATCAAACGATCTCCCCGACAACATTCAACAAAGAGCTTAGCTCTTTCTACGTTAATAATGAATACTGACGATGTATAGCCAAACTAATAAGATGCACTGTTGAATTATTGAGTTAATAAAAAATAAATTCCTCCTACGCATCTATAGATTTTTTATGATTAACAGAATACATTAGTTATGATTAAAGCATGATTAAAGAATGCCCATTTTAATAATAATCTGATTGGTCAATAAATATCTTTAAATAATCCTGATTTGTCAATATATTTATTGAAAAGAATACATCAGCAATGAATAAATAGTAGAAAATAAATAAATTCGGAATGGTCAATATATCTTTTCCATGATTAATGATTGGTCAGTATCTCCTTTCATTGAATTCTGATTGGTCAATATATCATCCAAATGAATTAAGATTGGTCAATATAAATTTGAATTTGAATATCATTAATTGAATGCATATTTTTGAATACATATAATTGATATAATTAAATATAATTGATTAATAAATCTGCATTTAAAAAAATGTTTTTTCTTGGATATATCTTGACAATATGACACAGTAAACATGATAAGGAGCAGTCTTTGAATACCTAAATATGAATAATTTTGGCACGTTCACGTAACAAGAGCATGCTGAAACCACCACAATAACTAGATGACACTAATAACGCCACAGCCACTGTCAACTAACATGAATTTGTACATGGGGATCTATAAGATCTATATGTACAAGCATCAAGGTGCATTCACCTACAATACAGGTTGGCTCAGAGAGAGGGCCTGACTCACATCAGGCGAGGGCTCACTAGCATTCACATCCCACACTGTGCATTGGAACAAAACCCTGCATGTAAACCAAGTCTTATTCTCCCAGCTTATACACTTTGCCGTTAAGTGCAGAGTCGCCGTAAGAACTTGTCTCTGTGGGAATATCCGCAGAATCTTTATTTCGGATCCAGAGCGTGACGATGGTGTTCTGACTTGGTAGACCAATCACAGCACAGGATCCGTCAGCGGAGATTTGACAGCAGCTGATCGGCTCATCAGGGGTAAAACTTGCAAGCCGTTGACCTAATGAGGATAAAAATATTAATTTATTTCTACGATTTTAAAATTTGATATAAATTTCTTCCCTGAGTGTGGAGTATGTGTTGATTAGTGTTGGACTCAATGAAAAGGTAATAATAAAGTTTATAGACCTTGTTGGCATGATTAGCATATCATTAATATTATTCCACTCCAAATTATCTGCTTCATACTCAGTACCTATTTACACTACTGAAAAAAAAAATGTAGGTGAAGTGCTAACAAGGACAAACCAAACTGACTGCACCTGCTTGAACCCATGACTTATCAACTTGAAGCCTGATAACTTACCACTGTACCATAACAACACATACTCATCAGAAAACAACAAAGGCATAAAATCTCTGTACACAACATAGATTTAACTAGTAATAAATCAAAGGGACTGAACCTACCACTATGCAAGTCCCAGGCACGTATTGTACGATCTTTTTGTGAACTGTCGAATGTTAAGCAACGAGTTCCATCCTGGGAAAGGTAGATGCTATCAATAGGGTTTGTGTGTCCACGTAAAGTATGCCTGCAATAATGAAAATAAAAGTAATATTATTAACAATAACGATGATGATGAGGGCTGCAGCTACACTACTCTCCTAGTTAAGCATGGTTTCCATAAAATTGCTACACTACATTGTATAACTGTCTCAAAAAAACAATCGGAAAGGCTTCCCAATTTGAACCATCAATTAACGTCCTCAAAAGGTGTCAACGGTACCATGTAGAGATTTCATAGAAAGCAGGCTTTACTCAACTACCTTATATAGGGCCTCAAAGTGCTGGACAACGGAGCAGTGACACTGGTTCCTTATGCTGTCTTCTTTTTGTCTCTTTGCCTGTTTGGCTTTTGTTAGTTTAGGATATTTCTCGGTTTAAGATTTCTGTTTATTTAAAGACAAACTCCACTCTCTGTGAGCTCTAGATGACGCAACACCGTCTGCTGATTGTCGATGGTAGTCTGAATGGATTGTCATTAAATTTGATTGGTTGCGTTCTCCATTGAATCGCATTGGCCGGCGACCGTCGGACGTAGTGTGCCCAGTTTAACTATAAAATTTTATTTGACAAAAACATGTGAAATGCCTAAATATGGTCATGATGACATCATATCATGACCAAATATAGGCACATCATGACTATATATGGGCATACAACAGTTTAATATCCTAGATAGAGCTTTAGTGTTTACCTGCTGCCTCCTGATGATAAATCCCAGACAATCAAGCTGCTATCCTCCAGTGCATTCACAACACAGCCACCTTCTACTGATACAAACACAGCTGTCGTGTTACAGTGAGGCTTCCACTTTTTAAACAACTGCCCGCTCTGAAGATCGTAAACTATCACAAAGTTGGGGCTAGAATCGCCGAGCTCCTGTATAAAGTACACACAAAAAAAAAAAAATAATAATAACAATAATAACAACAACAACAACAACAACAACAACAACAACAACAACAATAATAACACACATTTTTAAAATGCATATTAAAGCAGAAAAACTGGCTTATCACCGGTGCTGGAAGATGTTAGAAAGAAGTTGAGGTATTTGAAAAGGAAGGATTTAAGACTGGATTTGAATAATTCAGGATCAGAGATGATACGAAATTGTGGGGGCAGAGAGTTCCAGAGTTTAGGAGCATTCACTCGTGGAGTAATAAGTTGCAATAGAATGTTTCTTTTGAAACCTTTTATTTTTCAAGTATTAGTTTGTAAATATACCGTTCATCATTTTTATTGTGCACAAGAATAAATACAGTTCCAGCCCCCTCTAATTTGGGACCACTTTTTTAAAATACCAACTACTGTTGTTAATCTATTAACACACAGCTATCACTCTAATTCTAAGACCGAACCCCGAGACTACCCAACATTTTTTTTAGCCTGAGGTCAAAGGTGGTCCCAAACTGTAGGGCGAACTGTAGTAGTAGAACAATGAACTGTTTATTATTTCTAAACAAGTTATATATTTTTGACCTGCACTTTTTGACCTGCAATTGACCTGCACTACTAACCTTAATGACACAAACAACGTAGTGCCCATCGTTGGATATTGATGACATCTTTGTGATAAACTCGTGCTGCGGGATGCGTAGATCATGGACAAGCTTACGATTGTTCAAATCCCACACTAAAAGCGGGCTCGGCTTTTGGGTTTCATCCCCACAGACGCACTTCTCGCCATTTTCACTGACCAACAGACTGTTCAGGAAACGATCTTCTCCGACCTTGAAAGTGGAAACAACATCACCCGTAGACCGCTTTATAATATTAACAGTCATACGATTCCGAGACAACGCTACAACATGCTCTTCATCATGCAAAGCAAAGTACGGCATTTGAATGTTCATTGTTCCTTTCAATTTGGTTTCTAATTCACCGGTATCAAGATTGTATATTTTGAGCACACGATTACACAAGATGATTACCTTGTACCTATCTATGCAATGTATGTTGAGCGGTTTATCAACATTTGTCAATGTACGCACAGCTTTTTGCGTTGCAACATTCCAAACAGACACCTCTCCTTTAGCACTCGATACAGAAACCATATGCTTGTCATCACCCTTTATACGAAATATAGCGGTGAGGTCACACCCTTGCGAGGTTTCTAACCTTTCTGAACTATTTAACGGTAGCAAACATATGTTAGAGGGCAAAAAATTTGAAAAAGGTGGCCGGTTGGCCATATTGCACAGAGAAATCATACGAGGGTATTTGTTTTGTTGTCCTTTTAACATATCGCCCAGTCTTTGCTGAATCTGAGGAATTAATTGAAGGCCGTCGCAAACAAGCGCATAGGCCGAGACTTGCAGCACATCTTGTAAAAGTTTGAGATCCAAATCGTTGGGATAAGATTGGAGACCTAACAAAATATCTTCAAGTACCTCATAGACTCCACAGTGACTAAGCTTTGTACTAAGCCACTCTAGGTCCCAAATGTAAACGTCACTGAACTTTTTGTCTCCGCATTTAAAGGCATGGTATGGTAATTCCTGCATTCTTCTAATATTTGGCATTTTTCCGCACGTATCATGTTGTTTTAAAAAGTGATTACGCAAACTGGAATGGAGAGCTAATTGTTTCTCATTTGTGTCCAAATAACGTTTCTTTGCAGTCTCCAGAATGACTGGGTAACAAAACTGACGTAAACAAATACTGTTATTAATATTTGTTTGAATAAATGGTTCCAATTCAAAGAGTATAGTTTCCCAAAGCAACGTTGGTAAACGCTCAGTTTTCAAATCTTTTAAAAGTGTGGAATTACTCGACAATATATCATTCATCTCAACATTAGAGAGTCCGTACCTAGCAGCACAAAAATGTCCCATAGCACACGATACTAAAGTCCGCCCATATCGTTTCTCTAGGCTTTCAAACATTGCCTCGCCCTGGGCTTTGGGGCTAGCCTGTAGTTTGAGTTCATTGCTTGGTGTAAAACTATGCCAACGACTTGCCTCATAGCAGGCCATGTGTAAGAACAACGGCAGTGGTTGTTTTTCAAACTTGTTGCTTAAAAATGTAAATTGTTCATCATTTAATGTTCTGCCCTTTGAATGTAAACGACGTTCTATCAAATTTTTCATTGTTTTCTCGTCTAATCCAGGGATATCCAATTCCGTAACCTGTTTACCTAGATGGGACTAGAGAAAAAAAAAAAAAAAATGTGTTAATTTAAATTTATGATTTGAGACATCTATTTTTCATGCACTAATGACTCTTCTGTGCAATTATTTCAAAATAGTACATGAAAAATTACTATATAAATTGCTTATTAGTGAATTATATTCAAAAATATGTACATGTTATGATTGAGTTAATATGCACTCACTCTACCAATTGCAAACCCAATCGCAAATTTTCCTGGCCCTGCCGATATTAATAATTTTTTCTGATTGCTGGTTAAGTTTGATTAATACTCTGGAATGGCTGGCCAAACATTTAATGCATCTAGCAGGCATTTAACTCCCAAACAAGATTAAGAAAATAAATTTACATTGGTTACTACAATTAATGAAACTAATTACCAGTTTTGTAAATTAGAGTTACCTTTATTTTATCATATGTTTGCGTTGAACTTGTGCAGGTTAATAATAATTTAACGTGGGATGGTAGAGTGGTAGGGAGCCAAGAGATGTCTAGGTCGAATCTCTCCAGTCCATCGAGAATGATCAAAACTGGTCGCTCTGGTGATACCTTCTTTAGTAGTTGGGACAAAACATTGCCAAGTTTATCAGCACCCTAAACAGAAAAGAACATATTAATTACTGACAAAACAACAAACAAATATTAAATGTTTGGGGCAACATTCTCTGAATACTTAAGTTATGTTCACACATACGGCGTAAGACTGGCGTAGCATACGCCGGCGTAAGCTAATCCACGGATTAAAATTACAAAGTGTTCACACAAACAGCGTTCGATTAACGCTGGCGTTAAACTAGTAGTAATATAGGCCTATGGGGGAATAGATTTTAGTTTTAAATAATGTACAGGTTCCTAACTGTAGTAAATATTTACAGTGTTTAATGATTATTATACAAGCGATTATTGTATTTTAAATGAACAATTTTACTTCTGATTTTTCAGCTAGCATAGTGGAACAATCGTTGGTGTTGCAGGTTTTAATAGACAGTCTAAATAGGTTAAAATATCTTACAAAACACAAACAACAAATCATATACATTGTAAACTAAGTAAAATGCAATAGAAAAAGTACCCCTTTACCATTTCATTTATAGAGAGCACAGAAAAGAGATCAAGAAGTAACTAATCTATAGAAATGAGGTCAAATCATTCAAGCATCACTGGCGTTAGCTCCACTGCGTTAACTAATCTGGGGTCTGCAGGTAGCGTTAATAACGCCACAGATGTGGCATTGTCAGTGGCGTAAGTAACGCCACTGCCTAGTTCACACACAAAGGCGTACACTACGCCAGGCTTACGCCAGCCTTACGCCGTGTGTGTGAGCATACCCTCAGTCACATCCAGGCGACCAAACACAGAGGAAGGCCACCAAAGAGACAGACAAACTGCCTCCAGAAAAGTGAACTAGAGCTCAAAATCAGGTCACGGTACTAGTGAAGAACAAAATAGGAGGGCATCATGAGTCAAGTGCCACCACTCACTCAAAGTTCAAGGTAGGTTAAGTTTATTTTTTGCTTTTGAATGTCTACTTTACAGACACAACATGTTTTTGTCTAAAAAAAAAAAAACGTTACCAATTTTTTGTAAATAAGTCTTTATTTTCATAATGTGTAATAGTTTTTATATATCTTTCTATTTTAAAATGTGTAATAGGTTTTATATATATTTTGTACTGTTAGTGTAATAATGAAAAATAAGTAAACCAGTTTTGTAAATAAGTCTTTATTTTTATAAAGTGAAATAGTTGTTATATATTTTTCTATTGATTGCTATACTAACACTTTTGGCCTTGTGCTATGTTTGTACCATGTTTTTACAAGGTCTTAAATTTTCATTGTAATGTTTTAAAGACTGGATTGTATTGTTTTATTGTGAAAGCACTGCATAGCGTGTGCCACTGATGCAGAGTGTCAATTTCAAATAAAGTTATTATTATTATCCACTTACTTTATAAGCAATAGACACATGTTCTTGGTATATGTGTGCAAGTTGTTCACAAACACTCTGTAGTACAGAGTTCAAGTTGCTAGATGCCGCTGATGCTCCAACGAATCGTAAAACGCAAGCCATGGGATCTCGCTGGCACACTTTGGCAATCTTTGCAGCTAAGGCTGACTTGCCACTACCGCTAGCACCATGTAAGAGCAACACCTGTTTAGAATCACTTGTCAAATGGTTCTTCAGGTCTTCCAGAATATCTCCTTGCCCAACAAAATTCTTACAGTGGCGTTGAGCGATGAAAATGTGATGCTGGATCTCTTCAAACAATCTGTTACTAATTTCTATGATAATAAAGTGAAACAATTAATTTAAAAATCGAATTGTAATTTAACTTAGGAGGAGAAAAGTACATTTAAATTTATTGATTGGAATTACTGGCCGGGATGGGATTAAGGAGGTTTGCACCATCTATCTGTAAAATTTACGCTGGGCCCTACTATTTCAAATATCTTGATCTGCTAAAGTATCATGTAATTAGTAAGACAGAAACACATACAACAATAGTCTCCCGGATTTTATCAAATGTCAGTTATAAATAATTTACATAAACTTTCTATTAGCTTATGAATAATAAAAATACTACACACAACTTACTTTTCACTTGCATCTCCTCATCTATTCGTTGCTTCTCAGCAATGGATTTATCAATAATTTCTAGGAGCTGCTTTAATAATGTCGATTTCAATGCCTCAACATATTGTTCATGATCTTTATGAGTCTCAGGAGATAGGCCTCCTTCTTTCCAAGGAACCCTCAACTGCAAAAATACAATAACAGACTTCTAACAACTCGCACATTAGTAATTAGACTCAATAGATTAAACCTGTAAGTCTAGTATATCAAGCTATACCAATTTTGCCTCATTTACTGGGCCTCAAGTAATATAAAATAATTTCATCAAAAAAAATATCATGTTCATTATTTTAAAGACTCGCAGCTCGGATGCAAATAAGTAACACATACCCCCTGTTTTGCCACTAATTTTTTTTAAAACTTCAATGTTGCGGTGTGCGGAACATACAATTAAAAATTTTTTGATGATCTGAGGATTGAAAAACATAAACGAGTGTTTAAAAACCAATCCCGTCACATCAAAGCCGGGCACCCACTGCATCCTTGTTGGATTCGTCATACGAACGCAACTCTGCTCTCTGTGAGCGGTAGAGACGACGCTGTTTGTTGACTATCGGTGGCAGTCTAAACAGATCACTATTAAAAACGATCTGCTGCGCACGGGTTGTTGCGTTGCATTCTTCATAGAATCGCATCGACCAACGCCCGTTGGGCGTAATAAGTGCCAGCTTTAGTCAAACCAACGAGGCTTACCTTTATGAAATGTGATTCAATAACCTGCTCTGCTAAACGACGAGTTAGTTGACTCAGCTGTTCTTGAGAATGCTCGTCTGGTTCCTTGGAGTCCCCGACGAGATCAAGATACTTCCATGCAACGTTGTCGGTAGAGTCGATGTCATCAAGAACTCTGTGCACCCAAACCATACCTTCTTTAATACTGGTGGGACTAAAGATTCCGTCACTCACCTCCATCTCAATATCTATAATGGAAGAGCACAATTAAAAAAAAAAATTCTTTTTTTCGTTTGTTGTTATTTTAAATTGGAATTTTTGGCTGGGAACCAGCCATATGTGTGCGCTCAGCAGTGACATGTAACGGATAAATTGTCCCTTATCCAGCATAACTCTCATACGAAGGTTAGGCAGAGCCGAGCAATCAGATTCCACTTAAAACCATACGCTAGCCAGATTTGAATAGGGTCTTCAGCGCAACAAGTAGGAACTTTAACTCTCAGCTAAACGCTTAAGTTAGTTTTTAAAAAAAATCTAATGGTTAACAGCAAAATTGTAGGCTCAGATAAATTGTGATGGCAGCACATGGAATTGCAACTTTAACCATTGATAATATTTTCTTACCTGATGCCATGTAAATATCTTTTTCTTCTTTGCCCCAGCAACTTCGCATGATCGAACAAATACGTTCCTTCGTGGCTGGCCAATTAGCATAATCTTCGCATGATTCGTGCGGTGGTTGTAAAATGTGGACCTGGGGAATGGCATTGGTGTCATCATAGTAGTAACGGTTAATTAACGCCTTTTGTTCTTCATCGACCTTCTTCTGCAATCGGTCAAATGCAGTGGAGCGAATCTTCAGTGGGCAGATGCAGCGGTCATGCTTCTGATTTAAAAATAACTATAAGAAAATTGAATAAATTTGCAAATGAATACTTGTTAGGAGTAGACTGAGAGGTTTGTTATCAAATATTGATTAGGGGCCATCCATAATCATTAACATTTTCAAAAGAGTACAAAACATACGCTTTAGGGGCAGAGGGTTGAAAATGTAGGCATAAGTACTCTTTTATGAAAAAGAAAAAATGTTGATCTCAAAATGACACAAATCAACATTTTATTATGTTTTTGGTAGGAAGAAGGGGGTCACAGAAAAGAGTACATTTTGTACTCTTTTGAAAAATTCAAAAATTATGAATGACCCCTTTAAAGATCTATGCTAAAGAATACAAGAATATTATTACCGGTCTCCATCTAATTAAAGACCCATCTAAAAAAGACCACCTCCAATTAAAGACCACTTTCTATGGTCCCAAATTATCTTTATTATTCTAATTAGAGAACAAAGCTGCTAAAGACCAGAAAATCCTGTTCTCAAACTGGTCTTTAATTGGAGGGAGACTAATACATTTTTAATTTCAAGTTAATCAATTTTCAATTTTTTTTTGCCTCATGACTGATAGTACATCCTTACTAGCCTCTTTAATACATATTTCAGTGATAATCAATTTATTATATTTCTGTGTCACAGAAAAAAGCATCTCTCTTTTTCTTATCATTGATGTTAACTTGACAGATACTTCCAGAATGCCATTTTAAAACCAGGCTCAGGGAGGGAAAAAATGTTTTGATGTGTTGTAGAACTGATTTTTTCTGAGACACAAAAAGCATATTTGACAAAAAAACACAGAAGCGGTTAAGGAGATACAGATTTTTTTAACATTTAAAAACTGGGGGGGGGGGGAAAGGGGCGTAACCACCCTTCTTTTCACCTTTCAATTATCAACAACATCTACAACAATCAGTTCTACAACATATCAAAACATTTTTTAATCCAGAGCCTGGGTTTAAATCAAGTAAACAGTGTGGCATGTAACAAGATAGCTTTAGATGCACACTATAGTTTATGAAGCTAACTAATAGCTTACTAATGGCTAATTAGTAGGTGGATGGCATATAAAGGAAGGGTCACTTAAATCTGACACATATCAAAGTTCAGAATTTTACCACTACGTGCAAGGCTACAGACAAGGCTACCTACCAGAAAGTTAGGACCAGTCGATTTTGCTTGGCATTCACGGATCACACTTGAGCAAATATCGTGGGTGTTTTTGTCGTGTATGAGATTATCCCAGGTTCCTTCATTTGGGTCAATGGCCAGAAATTCGTAGCCGACCTCAGAGCAGTGAGATCGCAATGTAGGATAGATATTGTTCCAGAAAATGCTTCTTTCTAAATCCGAATCTAGGGGAATAACACTGATGATGATAATACGGTACAAGATGATACAAACTATTTTTCAAAGAAATAGCTTTTGTCAACATTACTATTCAATTCATATATATTTCTAATTAATTATTAATTTTAATTAAAACATTATATTTACATTCTAGAAAGCATGAACAATTAATATTTTCTATCAAATTAATTGTATAATTAATATCACAAGTTGTAATATTAGTATCAAATAACGGGGAAAAAAAATGAAATTTGATAATCCTTGCATATGACAGGCAGCACCAACCATAAAATAACTACTTCTTAGTTTTAAAAAAAAACTTATTTTATTTATTTTCTTTATATTTTTAAGATTCTGCTGTCACAGAAATTGAACCCAGGACCTCAGGATTAAAAGACAAACATCTTAACCACTAAGCTACTGAACTCCACTCTAATGATCACCACTTACCAACTGCAACAGCACTGATAAACATGCGAATCATTCTTGGTTTGGGCCAACTTTTGACAAAGCCCAACTGTCCAAACAACAATTTCTGCACATCTTCTCTGTAATTTTCCAAGCTAGGCAAGCACTCTTTTGGAGCATGAACAGGCTCAATCTTGGGCGGTGGTAATTGCTGAGGTGGTGGTGGTTGCTCTACAGGCTTCTGCTTAACCGGTTTGGGCTCGACAGCAGGCGGCGCTGGCTCTGGTTTCGGAGCAGGCCCTTTCCCTTTATGTGGGTCAACATTACTGGATGAGGTCTTGCCTTGACGATTCCCCATGCTACGAATATCAAACAAAATGACAGATTTAGCAATAAACAAACAACAACAGCAGCATAATTCAAATCTAGAACGTTATAAATAGATGCTGGCTAAAGTTCTATTGTATATTGTAAATGTGCCAACAACAAGGTCTTTGGATGCCAACTAGCAACAACTTGGCCTACACGATGATAATACGCAAAAGGCAAGCTTTATAGAGGGTACTGTATGTCATGGGTACTGGACCTGTCATACGTTGCTTAAATTTACACCTGTCTGAACACGGCGTATCCTTCTGTAGACTAATGACAGAACAGTTGTTTTGTAGACTTTTCATTCACGCGAACAGGAAAAGCCTTTTCTGCTCAAGGAAATTAGCGACCAAGGATAGGGCACACATAGGAAATGACAATTACACAATTACTAGCTGGTGTCCATCCATTTCAGAAATAGTGACAGAGTTGACAACAAAATTAGGATGACAAAAAAAAAGTTAAATTTAAAAAAAAATGCAGACAGCCTCAATTATTAATTTAATGATGATTTTGCAGACATAGTTTATAGACACTTTATGATCATCGTGTTATTTTACGACTCCTTTATCTGATTTTACATTTTTGAACTAGCATTTCAACCGAACTTGAATCAAACTAACATTATAATTATACTGAATTTATACTGTAATAACAAACATAAGTACTCCTCAACAACTAAGACAGCATTTACACTGCTGCCCCTCCAGCCAGGCAGCTCTTAGGCTGGCGCGCATGCTTACCGCAATGTTGACAGTATTACAGACACTGTCTGAAATGGACTTTGTAGACAAAGCCAGATCTCTGCCAAGGATGTGATCTGTCAGTGTGCAGAATATCTGTATTTTGTAAAGCAAAAGCTTCTGTAGTTTTTTGTTTTATAATGCATATCTTCGAAGCTCATTATCTTTCTAGAGTAATATATTTTTTTAAATGATATGGTTTGGTTTCAAAAATAGTTCTAAAATTTGAGGCAAGTGGGTGTAGGTTACAAACACATCACACAGGCATATGGCCAACAATATCTCATTTCCATTTCGAAACGTTTTTTAGGAGATATTTTTCTCCAAAATTATAACTATTACTACTACATCAATAAGTATCAGTAAATTATATGTCAAAAAAAAAAAAAAAATACTGTTAAACCTTGACTAGAAGCCCTGTGCTGCTGCATTCTGCTGCATTGCTTTTTTTTTTTGCATACTTTGGATGGGCTTCTTTTCGACACCACTTTTGCAAAGTAAAGAGGAGGGGGGGGGGTTTCGTTTCAAAATGAATGCTGTAAATTTTGGGAATTACTACTATAATAAAATGATAAATAGGGCCATTGAAACATCGGTCTTTATCATGGAGTGTATTAACCAGCATTAAATCACCTAAACTACCATATAAACCAAGCATTTTTTGAATTTATTTTGTTTCTTTGAAATTCATGTACAAGTACAGTATATGTACTGTAATATCTTGAAAAGAAGTCCCCAGATAGGCTTTCTTTTTGAGGCTAGTCATTGCACACTAAAGCAGGGGCTTCAGTTCAAGATGGGCTTCTTCTCGAGATTAAGCCCATTGGTTTTACGGTATGTCAGAATAATCAAAATGGGTTGTGACGAAGTGGCAATATAAATGGGAACACCTTTAAATATAATATTCAATAATAACTAACATACAATTCCTAAATGAAAGACAATAGACAGTTCTACTTGTAATCTGTACGTCTACATAAATAAGTCTTCTACCTGAAATGCATTTTTTCCGAGAAATATTACAAAAAAACTGTACGCTTTGAGATGTTGTGACGAAAGCGAAAGTGCTAAATAAATACAAAAATTTATTCTTAATAAAAGAACAAATTCAATCATTTTGATAAATGGAATGCAATCGGTATGCAAATTGCAAAACAAATATTTTTCCAATCAAAGTACTGTACATTAGGACAAATAAGTAGCAAAACCTGAAGGTTACTGGTCATCAAGAGAAGCTACATTGATCAGATACGGCAAGGTAATTTAGCTGGCCTTGCTGTTGAAGCATATTTGATGAGCTTATTGGCTTACGTCATCTGCGTCTCAAGGGGGCCTAGAACTTAATTTCTATAACATGTTAACAGTAGCCTGATTGCTTGTTTGTTTGACAAACTTTCATCTATAAGTCGTCATCATCGTTGTCAATCATCGCCATCGCCATCGCCGTTGTCATCACGGACGTCTGCGTCACAGGCCCTCTGTTTCTGTGTCGTCATCTTAGAGTCACCATCATCATAGATTATTTACCATCGTCATAAATAATTAGTGTTATAGGTTATCAGTATGTATACTGTAAATTGAGGGTAGTTGTGGTTAGGTGGTTAAGGTGACAAAATTTCAAATCTTAATGTCCTAGGTTCAATTTTTCAATACAACCAAAAACTTTGTGTTATGTTGCTTCCGTTGCAATAATTTAGCTGATGAATTTCTGATTAAATATCTTAAATATACCCCCACCCCCACCCCCTCTTGGACACGATTGCAATGGCCTGGGACCTTATAAAGTGTAAATTTGTATTTGAGAGACGTGAGCTTATTCTTGGAAGCAACATGTCTTGACTGTTCAGTTGTTAAGCTTGATTGACACTTCAAAAAGTTCTATTGTACTACAGTAGTAGCCATGGTCAAAATTAAATTAAATAGCAGTTTATATATTATTTACATTGTGTAGTAGTTATATTACATTTGTACTTTTATAGGGAGACTATTTATTTCTTTTACTTCTAAACTAAAGTGCTACCAGTTCACTGTGAGTTAAAGTTAATTGACAGTTAAATGGACCTGTCAATCATTTTAATAATTGAGAAAAAATATAATTTGTATAAATTTGTAGACATGAGGGCTGATACATCTGAAAGGGAAATTCATAGAGCAATTATTGCATTCTACTACATTAAAAAATAAAAAATCATTTTTACCGTATCTAAAACAAAGTCCTACTTCAATGCATTTCATTCTGTTTGAGGTGTATCAAGTTTCGGGAATGTTGGATAGGGGTTGGGAAACCAGGTTGGGGGTTAGGGATAGGGAAAGAAAAATTAGCAACACAGACCTTACTATTCCTGCAGCGAACATTACTTAACCCCTGTCGAGCCTATGAACTTTTATCTGACAAACCTAAATATGATCATGATAACATCTCATCATGACCATATATAGACACATCATAACTTTATATGGGAATACAACAGTTTTTTGTCAAAGGAAATTTGATAGCATTGACAGGACTTAAAACAAATAAAGAATTACAAATGAAAACAGTTTGGATTTTTCTTCTTGAAAGTTATGAATTAAACATATTTAAATGTAAAAAACGATATCATCATTAAAAAATATCACAGGCAAAAATTATTTACCAATTCACAATAAATTATCGGATTCCTCTCTGAAATTGTATCGACGTACCCTTTATAATAATAGTTTCAACCTAACTTTATTAGCATAATATCCCCCCTTTGTTGAAATGGTTTCATCCTTACTCACAAGTATAACAATGCCATGCCAATAAGCACTGTCAATAACCTCCACTTTCCAAGGTACTGCTGCATTAAATAATACATAATCAGTTTGCCATCTGAATAGTCACTTGTCCCATCCTTCAAGAAATGTCACTGTCCCCCAAACATAAATGGTTCAGTCCAAGATTTCTTGAAGCAGCAGCAGGGACTTGCAAACATAGCATGGTGGTCACATGATCAAGTGACTTACCTGAGACAGGTAGAATACTATACACATCATTACATCTTCCAATGAATTAACTAACATAGAATAGATATGGAAAGAAAACAAGAACTAAAGAACTAAACTAGAAATTGCAAATGAAGTGCTGTGAAGTACAACTGCATATAAATGTTCTTCGAACAAAATTATTTATGCGAGTCAAGTGAAAATAACGAATAATAAAAATATAACAAATAATATGAGACACGACCCATTGTCTATATTAGAACAGCGTTGGTACCGTGTACAATAGTGTTTTGCTGCAGGGACATTTCGCTGCTGGCGACTCGCTGCTGCTGGCGATGACTCGCTGCTGGCGAATCGATCTGCGCATGTGTATAAAATGGTATTTATTTCCGAAAACACTGTGTATGCCAGTCTACAACAAGCGTCGCCTAAATGTAATAATTAGCACGTTGAAATAGGCTAGTAAATAAGTTTAACTGGGTTCGTAAATAATATTGGCCTCAAAATATTGTGGCTGAGACATGGGCCGATTAAACGTAGAAATAGGAAACCTAGAAATATAGTAGCAACGCTGAATAGTAATACTCCAGCGTCGCGACATGCGGACGTTGGTAGGTACGAGTAGGTTAGTCTACAAACGTCGCCTACAGTAATTGATTTTACCCGGCAGAACGAAAGAAGGAAACTCAGCTTTCAGTTGTCTTAGACCCTCGTTTTTTGACAAACAATGACCTTTCAGAGGTCAAATTGCTGTCAAGAATATAAATTGGCTGCTTCGCAGCAAATATTATTTTTTAATATTGAAAAGGTTTTAAAAATACAAATATAGTAACCTGTCTACACATATTTTCACAACAATTATATTGTGATACTCTTTATTATATAAAAATTATTTATAATGTATAAGGCCCAATAAAAAAAATGATTAGTTTATCACCCTCACCCACATATCTTCTATAGTATTGAAGAAAATATTTTTTTTTTTAACTTTCAAAAATTTTGTTTTCATTCATTTTACCTTTTTTAAGCAAATACTGGTAATACTAATAGATATTGTTTGCATTATCTAAATCATGTATATTTTACTTTGAATATCAATGCATCAGCAAACAACCCAAGAATGATATTTGGCTTTAGAAAAATAAAAAACAAAAATATAAAGCTCCCCCTCCCTCAACACTTTTCCAGTCCAGATATGTGATAAACTATAATTATTTTATTAGGCCTAAAGTTGTTTGTTTATACTGTAATAAGTTTCTAAAGCGACATACTGTACAGTAAAGGTCTTTTGTTCACTATCAATTACCACAATGAATAATACCCCATTTACACTGCCAACGGCAGAATCGACCCGAGTTACTTCCGGAGTGATCCCGGGTGCAATTCCCATTTACATCGAACGAAAAAGTCCGGGTTGATCCCGAGATGCTCCCATTTTACACCGACAACGTGCTTGGGTTCAAATACCGCCCTCAATTTTTGTTGTGATGGCGATCATCACAAAGCCACAATTATTGTCAATATTGAAGCAATGTACCTGCAGATTGTTTTTAAATTATGCGAATTAAATCAAGTCTATACCGGAGCGTAGAGGGTTTAATTTGAGAAGTGTCTAGGCCTAGCCCATTGTTAGCAAAGTTTAGGCCTACCTGACCACAGCTGCAGTAGGCACCAGGTAAGGCCTAATTCCGGAATCAAATTTGGTGCTGTTTACACTGGCGAATCCAGTGCACCCAGGTTGTCCTATGCTGAATGCCTCCCGCACATCCATCCCGGAATGTTTGGCAACCCGAGTAGGACTTTTTGACGTTTACACAAACCACAACTTGGGAGATTTTAACTCGGGTACTGGAAAATCCCAGGTTACGTCCGGAATTTTGCTTGCAGTGTAAAAGGGGTATAAATGTGTACTATTATATAATAAATATATTTTATAAATAAATTTCTATTTGATGCTGGATTTGGAAATGAAGTTGTATTGTTTGATTGTTTAAAAAAATAAAATAAAGTAAATTATTTAAAAAAAAAAGAATATTCAGAACATTTGGTCAGAAAACATTACTACATACTGGAGAACAGGTGAAGTTGAAATCAAAACCACATCTCTGAGCTCATAGGCTGAAGTGATCATCTCTCTTGAAGGGAGTTCAGTAGGCCTACTCCTACATACATAACAGCAACAATTAATATTCTGGGTAGAGATAATTTAGATAAAGTGTCTTGCCCAAGAACACAAGCGACCAGCACAATGAGTGCTTCGTCTCCAGCACTTAATTTTGAAATTCAGAGCCTAAATGTTGTGCCAACTCCTTCCACTAGCATACCTTATGGTTTGAAACACTAGCATACCTTACGGCTAGAAACAAATTAATTGAACCAGTAAACTGGAAGAAAATATGACGAGCTAGAATTATTTATAATTTAATTTTGTTTTCTGTCACAGGAACTGAACCCAGAACTCTAGATTATAATAAGGTATTCAATTCAACCCCAGGGAAAGAAACTACAGTATAAACAAATAAATATAAACAGAATGCTAGCACATATTTCAGATGAAAACATAGAGCAATAGCATTCAGTTTATATGTAGGGCGTACGTGAGGAAGAATAATAAAGCCAAGCCCCCCACTACCTTGCATAGCTAGCTCCACCTTTGGTTCACCATGATCCATCAATTAGTTTATTTAACTTTAATAGTTAAGTAGTAAAGGATTGTACTTGGGTATGATAGTACAAACATGACCTCCTATGGCAAACAAGAGAACATAAAGAAGCATTATCACTTAAGATTGATTGCGCTTTTGCATAGCACACGGCATTGTGGTCCCTGTCCAAGTTCGCCTTTGACATCACCACAATCTTATTGATAAACGCAGGTCAAATATTGCCCCAAAAATGATGTTCCAATAGTTGAACAATCACTAGGTACGTAAATACAAGCGAATCAGGTAAACTATTGATGTAATAGAAAGAAGAGGCGGCAATCAATCATACAGTGAAGCTGTTAGAATTCTCTGGCATTTACCCATGATAAGGTTAACAGTTTTTTTATAATTTATTTCACTAGTGAAATAAATTATAACAATAATTCAGGGTTTCAGGTACTCGGTCAAAACATGAAATGTTGTTTTTTTTAAATTATTTATTTATATAGCACCTTTCTTTAGATAAGAAGCGCTGTTGTCCCAGCTCACTGGGTCCTCATGCATAAGTTGCTGTCATAATTTTTTACTGTTAAGCGCATTAAGGCTTTAGCATAATGCGCTATATAAGCCAAAATTATTATTATTATTATTAATTGGGTGCAGGAGCATGTAACCCACCAGGTAACCATTTATACTCATAGGTAGAGAGAAGCATGCAGATAAAGTGTCTTGCTCGAGGAAAGAAGCAAAAAATGCACAGTGGAGGGATTGAAACCCTGACGTCAATGTTGAGAAACCAAACCTTTACTGCTATGCCACACCACCTTTAAAGGTTTATATCACAATTCACACAATCTATTGACTTATACCTACAACCTGCAAAGTGACTGGTGTCAAAAAGTCAGGTGTTCTAATGACCTGAATATGTCAATCATATGTCTAAAGAATAGGCACAATATACAATACAACAATGTATTACTATTCTTTACACTGGGTTAAAACATTCTGTGACAAATGTGTCTGCTGTTACTGTTGCACCTAGGCCACTGGGATTAGAAGGAAGCACATTAACCACAATTCTCCCAAGAAGATTATCTCCTATACAGAATACATGATATCAGTAACTGTGAAGGGTCAGTGGTTGTTGAGGCAAGGGGCCGTCCAATGTGGGTTAGTTAAACAAGATAGAAAAACAATGTCATTCAATGGAGGTACACAGTACAGTATACAGTTAGTCTTAAAAGAGGATTTTAAAATTTAAGCAAAGAATATAAGAAATGTGCATAAATGTTATTAACTGTACATCAAACTTACAATACAAAAATATAGAAAACAACCAATGATAAAAAATGACATGCTTAGTAAGAGAAAGAAGTGAACATCTGGTACATCCCTGTTAAAAATAAAATCAAATATACAAATGCAAAACATCCATGCAATAATAATAATTTATGTATGAAGTGGCTAAATTTATTACCTTTAAATACTTATCATAAAACTTATTCTTCAAAATTCAGTAATAAAGGTTATGATATTGTATGCTAATGAATGCAAGTTCATTCCGATCAGGGTCATCTGACGAGCACTAATTATCATAGATTAGTAACATATTAGTTACTGTATGTCAATGCTGGTTAAATTTATTTAGAAATGAATTAAAATTGAACATAATAATATGGGCTGCTATTAAATGCTAATACTCTGCATAGTGGTTTTAAATCATAGAAATTACACCCAATACCGACTATGGCACAGCTACTATATTACCAATGCATGGCAATGTTAATATCTCAAGATAAAAACTATCAACTAGAAATTGCAAATTGCAAGTGAAGTGCTGCGAAGTACAAACCTGCATATAAATGTTCTTCGAACAAAATTATTTATGCGAGTCAAGTGAAAATAACGAATAATAAAAATATAACAAATAATATGAGACACGACCCATTGTCATTATTAGAACAGCGTTGGTACCGTGTACAACAGTGTTTTGCTGCAGTGATATCTCGCTGCTGGCGACTCGCTGCTGCTGGCGATGACTCGCTGCTGGCGAATCGATCTGCGCATGTGTATAAAATGGTATTTATTTCCGAAAACACTATGTATGCCAGTCTACAACAAGCGTCGCCTAAATGTAATAATTAGCACGTTGAAATAGACTAGTAAATAAGTTTAACTGGGTTCGTAAATAATATTGGCCTCAAAATATTGTGGCTGAGACATGGGCCGATTAAACGTAGAAATAGGAAACCTAGAAATATAGTAAAAACGCTGAGTAGTAATACTCCAGTGTCGCGACAAGCGGACGTTGGTATGAGTAGGTTAGTCTACAAACGTCGCCTAAAGTAATTGATTTTACCCGGCAGAACGAAAGAAGGAAACTCAGCTTTTCAGTTGTCTTAGGCCCTCGTTTTTTGACAATGACCCTTCAGAGGTAAAATTGCTGTCAAGAATATGAATTGGTTGCTTCGCAGCAAATAATATAAACTGCAATGTAAATCCAATAAACTTAAAATATAAAAAAAATATACATTATATTGCTTTTAATTTGTATATTCCAGAGGTTTAGGCTTCAAACGAATCAATCAATCAATACAAATTTATTTCAATTTCAAAACGAAACAATACAATGAGAACATATTGCAATATCAAATCAAAAAGGAATTTGAAAGGGCTGGCAAAATAAGCTCAAAGCTAAAACAGAGCCCACACTAAAAATACATTTTAACCCAAAATTAGATGAACAGTTTCCTTCCTAATATTACCAGACATTGTCTATAGCAAATACACACAGTACACATAGTAATTGCATTAGGATTTAAATTTCTGGCAGCCAGTTTAAGAACATTCATATTAAAACAAGACACTGTACATTCATTGTAATTTAATGTTTGGTCATGAAGTGCTCACAAGGTAGAACACAGGCTCATACAGTTTGAGTTTCTCCATAAATATCTGGGACCACTGAATGCTCCAATCCAAGTATGATTTTGTTGTCTTGGTATGTGATGATTTGCTTTGTTTGAGAAGAATGATGATAGTGGTGAGGATGACGACTATGAAAGACAATGATGATAATAATGATAATAAAGACGAAGGAGTTGAAGACGATGAAGATGACGAAGAAAAGACAACAATGATACACTGATATGTTATCATTATTCCTAGAAATTCAGACAAGATCTATGTTTACATAAAAAATTGGACACATTTATTACGAGTCATGACCTTATTAAATGTAGACGTGAATGTAATTTGTTGCTTTATAAATTTCTGTTACCGATTACTGATACTGTTTTATATAACATACTCGCTGATTGTGGGTGATTTAAAATGTCAATGATATTATTTAAAAAAAAATAATAATAATATGTAGGTTTTTATATAGCACTCTATACAACTAATTTTTCCACATTATTGCCCCAGTCATTGGAGCGATGCCTATGGGGGAAATTCCATAGTTTGCTGCATGGAATATTTCAGCACATTTTGCACTCGAACCTCCTTAGGTACCCACTTATACTCCTGGGTGAAGAAGTATGTAGGTATAACCATAACAGATAAAGTGCCTTGCTCAAGGACACAAGTGAAATGCACAGCAAGGGATTGAAACCCTTACTTCGAGGTTGGAAAACCAAACCGTTCATTCTTGCTTTGATTTATGAATTTCTCCTTAGCGACACTAATTATTGTTTGTAAACATGCAATTAAGTCATCGCAACCATTTTGAATTTTCATAAAGAAATATTGAGCTCCTCATAGGCATGGCAAAGGAAAGTTTCAAAATATGTATTACAGTATATTTATTGAAATTACTGATTCATGTTTTCGAATAATTATGGTTATGGTTGCCATATTATCATGGGTTACTGTAGTTGTCTGAAGCGCGCGGAGCTGCACGAAACATCACTCAACGTTAATAGTGAGTTCCAGTTTTGATTTAAACACTATCTATTAACATTATTTAAAAAATTAATGAAAACATTCACAAAATGATTATAAAGTTATAGTATAGTACTACTGTATCTTTAAAATTTTGTACATAAATTATTACAATTATAAAGTATTATCCAACACAAAAATATCTATAGTAAACAGTATTATGATTAAAGATATATTTAACAAGTATGAACTAACTTGAACTTTATTATTTGACTTTTACATTGTTATACTGTAGTCGGTAATTAACTTTCAATTATATTGAATGAAAATAACTTTCAATTGAAAATTACAAGAAGATTAGTTTCAGTTTTGGTACAAAGGATTAGGTACTAAAAATGATCTATCACAGCAATACCATGAGTTTTACTACACCTCCTACAGACAATAACATCATCAAAAACCCCCAACATACTCAAAACAAATGACCCTTTTCCGGGCTACCATAAATAAAAAAGGATTTGTCAACTGTCAGTTTCTGTCTGCTCATTATTTCAATACTATAACAATAAACAAACCATATGCAAAGTATTTGCATTCAACAGCAACGTTGATTGTGTCTAATTAACTACTTGTTATAATCTAAAACCATGTGGACTGAGCGAAATGAACAACTTCCGTTGGTGCTCAAAATAATTTATTACTTAGCTTCATGTGAAAACTCGTCTGATTAAATTTTTTACAAAAAGTATACTAAGCTGGGGAGGCATAATTTTGCATACGAACGCGAATGCCTGTATGCAAAATGTTATTTATCAATTTATCTTTCACTTGTTTGTATTTTTCTATATATTTATATGTATTATAAGACATCCTGTAATTGGCCTCCGCTGTTGGATGATTTTCGAAATAAAATAAAATAAAAAATAAAATAAATACGTAAAATCGAGGTTCTACTGTAATAAATTCAAAACAACAATTTTTATACAAAAAATATTAATTTGCCATCCTAACATTACTTTGATTGTATTTTGTGGTCTAAATTTTGGGCCATCTTATATATATCTCCTTCCCATGAATCCCACCAGCGATTTTATGCAGGGACCTTGACCAGCCTCTATGGTGGGCGACCCCTTGGTTCAGACACCGCTGTTGGACTTCATCGGGAAATTTCTAGAGCCACTGAAAGAGTGTCCTAATCAGAACAACATTGTTGGCACGATTGACTTTGTCAGATTTTTAACATACAAAAATATGAGTCGTCAGTCTAATAATTGTAGCTTGTTCATTTGTTTCATTTTTGTTTTTATTCCTTTAACTCAATGTTTATTCTTTCATGGTATTTTAATGTTTTCTTATATTATCTTTAATATGAAATTGAATTTCTTTTTTTTTTTAATTTAAAAAAAATATTTTTATTTTATTTATATTTTTATTTATTTGATGTTATAATTTACACAAATCAATGGTGATGTTGGTAGTCCCCGACACTGAGGACATTCCGACTTGCCGGCTATGACGACAGTAACACAATATCCACAGTAAACAATAAAATATCCAAGATAAAATTCCAAGATAGTAACTCTGAAAACTCCGTAACAACGGTGTAACTTCTCGAACATATCGAAAAAGAATGAGGAAGTTGCATGGTTGCGGGGCCGTTTGTGCTTGGCGCCACGAGTCAACTGTTAGTCGGTTTATCCAGGTAAGTATTCACGAAGTAGACTTGATAAATAAATTATTGATTAACTTTCATTTCACTCATAATAATAAATTTTAAAAATGATTAAAAATTACTGTTCAATTTTGCTATTAAAAATATGTCACACACATAAATTATAATTTAATATATTGTTTACTAATTATACGTTATCAGTGATTCTTTGTGAATGAATTATTAATTCACATCATGATAACAGTAGGTAAACAATACTGGCGCGCTAATTTAATTACAAATTTGCTTGAATGCCTTTTGTGTTGTAGCGCAATTGTATTGTGTTGTTGAACAGAGATCTTGATCAAAGCAAACATATACTCCAGGAAACATTAATATTCATACAATTAATTAGTATTACCTTTGAAATTATATCAGTAAAGCCATGCACAGACCATCAAATTTTATTTGACAAAAAAAATATTTATACAATTCATTGCATATAGTAGTATGTTAATTCCTCCTGTAACAGAAATTTATAATTATTCATAATTATTAAATTTAAAAAAAAGTAACACATGAACAATAGACCTCACTTGAATGATATCCTTAATAAATATTCAGGTTTGGTGAAACTAAATTTGAGAAACACAATTGAGTAGTATCGGTAATTTTGAAAATAATGCACAAAGTAAAAAATGAGTTGATTATTAAATTTTAAGATTTCTAATGGTTAGGTAGGGGACTTAGAAGGTGCTTTTTGGCAGAACTGACAGTATTTGGGATTAATATAGGAGATTTAATACTGCTAACAAATATTAGATCATAATATGATATTATTATAACAATACACATATTATTATTCAATAAATAGTCATTCCTTTGACCTACATTCACTTAAGTGAAACAAAAATGAAAATTATAGAATTACAAAGAAAAAATAAATAGAAAAGAAAAAATAATAGATAACAGAGAATTATCACACAAAGCATTGGACGTAATTTTATAATGTAGGCCTACTGTGACTTAATCATGAGATGTTTAAAATTAATTCCAAATGGGCCTAGCTTGTTATATCAATGGCTGGCTATAACTGATTTGTAGCAACTAAGATTTATTACAATAATTAAAATTTCAAAATATGTCTTTAATTTTATACTCTTTCTTTATAGATTTGTGAAAAATAAATAAATTTATATTTGACATTTTAAATAATACTATGCCAGATGCACTACTCTCAATCCATTTAATTAGAATTTTAATGTGCACTACAGACTGTTTGTTCGATGTTAAATTTGACTTGATCTGTTTTCATTGAGCCTTGCTTGCTAAGTAATGACAAAAGGCAATCAACCTTCTAGGTGTGTTCTGTTTTTGGATTCATTATGACAATTACTTACCAGTTGCCCATAGTTGTTACTTAGGCCTATAGCTTGAAGAACAACCCTCGCAACATAGCATTCCCAGCCTACTCCCATCAACCGTTTTTCAGTTTACACCTCAGGCCTGTCTCCCAGCATACAACTCCACAACAAAGGTAGTAAAAAGTCAGTTTAAGCCTGCCAAAGCTGCCGTATTGGGGTAGGCCACGAGAGCTCCTCAGCATGCTATTTTCAAAGGCTAGGCTATCTTAATCATAGCTGACTGCACACACACCAATATTCAAATGAGATAGCCAGCCATATTGGGCTTTTACACAGAGGGCAATACAGAATGTCAATCTTTTGCATATTCATACTAAAGTAGGCCAGTGGATCGTTCCATTTTTTTAAAAGGTAGTGCAAAACTTTCCCCATGTCAATGAATAAATACGGGTTAGAATTAAGTCTTTACATTTGTATTCTTTATTTTGTACATTATGTACGACCTCAGGAAAGTATTTAAGACTTGTGGGGAAGAAGTGTGGAATCAAATTCTTGGGAGAAGGTTATTTTGAAGACCTGTTCTTTGCGTGGACTTGTTCTTTTTATTGTATTTCCGCTCTATTGCAGGATTAGAATTTAGCGCCATAAAAACTCCATGGGGGCCCCATGGTGTTCTATGTTCCATGAGGAGAGGTTCATGATCCCTGAGAGGGTCCACATCGATGTCAGTCTCACCTGGTCTCACCATTGTTGAAGTCAATTTTAAGGATAGGCACAATCATGTAGATGCCCCAAAATGGCACTCACAGCCTGGACTCCTGTTGACACTACCACTGAGAGATAAAGCTCTTACGTTGGGGAGCAGGCTTTACATTAGAGTGGAGCAAATAACATAGAAATTACTAAAACTTTAGTGGGTAATTTATTCAAAAGTTGGACTAAACAATTTATAATAAAGTTCTTAAAAATCATCTAAACCTCTTCCTTCCCACGTTTCCATAGCACCAGCACCCTCTCACCTTCTCTCCCATTTTGATATCTTATGCCACCCTCGCCTCTAATTTTCTATATTGTATAAAGTAGATGTTTTACTATAAAATAATATAATAATTACTGTATGATCCTATACCTAATAAGTACTAGCCACTTAACACATTCACTGCCAGCGACAACTATACTTGTCCCAAAGGTTGTTGCTGTGGGAGTAGGGACAACTATACTCGTAAAAATCGGGGTAACATTCTAGGATTTATCACTTCTTTGTTATACATTGTAGAACCACAGACTCAACGGCTGGTAGACGATAACATACAAATAACGTATGTATGTATTTTTGTTGTGTTATGTTGACGGCAGTACACTCGATTGCAAGAGTGGGGGCACACTCTGTAATATACTAACCCATGCAAAAATCGGACGAGAAAACTCGCACCTGGCAGAGGCAATAAAAAGTGCTGTCCCAGTATCGGCAACGAGTTTGCTCGTCCCCGTCCCCTAATATTTTCCACGATTTTGACGATATAAGACTAGATAAAAATTTTTAAAAACTATGTTTGTACATGTAAAATTGGTTTGGTGTTAAACAGTTATTGTAAATACTGTAGTTCCTTGGTATAAGCCCACCGTGGGTATATAGTAAATTCACCTCCCCCACACCTAGTGAATTTTACAAATACTAAAAAAATAATGAAATATTGGCTTTGAATTAGGCATGCAGTACTGAAACATTTTCCGTTTGACCCCCCCCCCCCCCCCCTTATTTCTTCTTTTAATTTTTTTTCATTATTTTAGCGCATCTGATTTCTATTATGCATATGGTTTTAGGATTACTAAGTGAATACAAATTATATTAAATCTAATGCTATTAAGCTTTAATTCCTTACTAGTAATGGAACACATTTCACAGATAATGCTGAGATAAATCTATAGAGGGCTCACTACTAAATAAGTATAATCTGGTACGGTAATTGGTAGAGTTGAGGCAGATTGTACATGATCAACATAAAATGAACTTATTATGTCAAGGGTCTTCTAAAATTAATTTGGTGAATATCATGTTGTTATAAACATTTTTTTTTTAAATTAACAAAATTAAACTTCAAGATATTAATGAATGACTGGATAATGTCTAGTACTATATAATGTTAATTATAATTTTATATTACTTTTTTGAATTTATAGTGTGGTTTCAAAGGTAATCATAAACAAAATCAGCATACAATTTACATATTTTTCATTTGTTTTCCTATTTTTTTTGGTACATTTGCATTTGTTTTGGTTTTTTCTTCTCTGTTGTTGTTAAGCGCCTCAAGGTTGTGTTAATGTGAGGCGCTATATAAATCCAGAATTATTATTATTATTATTATTGTTAAAATTTATTTAATAGTAAATAATCATTACAGTTGCATATCATACACTAGTGGAAATTGTTATATGAAAGTTAGTTAAACGTCATTCTCAACATGCTCCATTATTGTTCTACTATAGTAGAATTACATTTTTTCTAACCTAGTTGGGATCAATAAATAAGTCTTTATGATTCATGTAATTATATGTTGTAGTCCCACACTTTACTGTGGAATTAGGGTAATACCAATTTTTATTTCTGTCATCGTACATGGTAAAGTTATGAAAACAAAATATTTAACAAGAATAAAAGTAAGCCTCCGACCCCCCCACCCCCACAAAAAAAACCCCACAAAAAACAAACCACTTTATTCATGCTACATGTGTATGCACCTGACTTGGCAAAAGGCCAATTAGGCTGTCTAGCACAGTATACAGAATTATGCGTTTATACAATCCTAGTGTAAAGCGTCTGTTTATACAGACCTATAAAGGTCATTAACGATTTTGTATTTGATTGACCTATATTGCTAATAATGTGGATGTGTCCTGTCTGGTATGGTGAGAAAGAATACCGGTGCCATATGACGTAATATTTGCAGTTCCAATGCATTTTACATACTGCTATCTGTTTTGCTCAATACTGCAATGCATGATTTAATGTGGATGTTCTCCTCTCATTCTATTATCAGGTAATGAGTGTCTTATAAACTATATGTCACTCGGTAATCACTCATGCGTAACACGCGAGGGGGATGGTAAAATATTTTAAGTGACTATAAATTTTGTAATGTACTGTAATGACCCACTATACGTAACAAAGAACTCTTTGTCTGAGTATATTTATCTATAAAAAATATTATAAACAGGAGAAGATTTGGTGGGGGGGCAGTCCAGCCCCAGCTTCCCTTTTAGGATTTAAAAAAAAGAATAAAAAAAGAAAGAAAGAAAGAAAGAAAAAGAAAAAGAGGTTATTTTCGGGCGTCTAGAACACAAAAATTTCGCGAGCAGGGGAGGGATGCCCCCTGACCCCTAGGGTAGTGTTATCTTGATCGGCCCCACTTTTGGACCCCTTTTGGACATCTTTGGATCCGCCCCTGATAAATAATCACAAACTTGCAGGATTTAGAGCCATACAAGTAATAGCAAATTTTGGACAAATAAATTTGTGTGTGTACATCAACATTAAAAAGTAAGATAGGTCTTAGTCTAGGCCATGCAGCGGTAGACCACTTCAGCACTGCCAGTGTGTGCGTGTGCCTGTGTGTGTACGTATCTGAATATTTGTTGGCCGTATCTGCGTAAAAACATTAGCAGGGTGGAAACTGATAGAAAATGATAATCATTCATCTATTTCAAAAATTCTATAACTTACAAATAGCCTTGGTTGTAGAGGAGTACATAATACGGACATTTTACAAAAAATATTAATTATTATTAATATAACTACAGTACAATATGTGCTGTAAGGGCCTGCGCTAAACACAATGAAACAGTTATAGTACAATAATTAAAATTTATCTATTTTTATTACTGGTATATATTGTATCTCCTGGTACTAACCATTTCAGTACATACCCTGTAGAGAATGTTTTTGGTTACAAGGTGATACTGTATAATGACATGCTATAGAGAAGCGGCTCAGATTAAAGTCAGGCTCCGAAGGAAAAAAATGTTTTGATATGTTGTAGAACTGATTTTTTTAAGACAGAAAAAAGTTGTTTGACGAAAAACTGGGGAATGGTGAATGAGATACAGATATTTTAATTATTTAAAAACTGGGGGAATAAGGTGTAAAAATGGGCAGTTATGCCCCTTTTCCCCCCGTTTTTAAATATTAAATAATCTGTATCTCATTCACCGTTCCCCAGTTTCTCGTCAAACAACTTTTTTCTGTCTTAGAAAAATCAGTTCTACAACATATCAAAAAATTTTTTTCCTCCGGAGCCTGACTTTAAGGATGCTAGCAACAATCAGTCTGTAGTTTACGGATCCTTAAACGGTGTGTGGGAGTGCCGTAAGTAGACAGAAAGGATCTGTCGATGCCGAGGGCGGTTTAATCACCCTTTGAAAGTGAGTTGTTGAAGACAACACAATATCCCATAATCTTTTAACTACTCAATAGCCTACAGCATTTTCTTGGAAGCTACAACATTTTCATATAACAACCTCCTACATGATGAAGATGAAATGAAAATTTATGAATTCAAAGCTAACTGCAGTTTACAGGAAGATGAAAGCATAAAAATAATGACAAAAAATTGATGAAATAGAGATTGAATATTAATGAAGTGTGGCAAGAAGAGAAAAGGAAAAGAAACAAGTGAATGAATCGATGGAACTTTAGTGCTACTGTACAGAAGAAAATGTGAGGGAATTGGAATGAAATGGTAGAGTTCAACACTACTGAGAGAAAAGGAGATAATGTAGTAAATGAAATGCTGGAATGAAATAAAATGTCCACTGATTAATCTCAGATAAGAAAGTATAATACATACAGTACTCCAAGTATTAAAATACCAAGTATTGGATCCCAACAAGATGGCATCTATTTCAGTACTTGGAGTATGTATTATACTTTCTAAATAAAATGAAATTGTAAAGACTAGGCTAATCTTTGAAAACAAAATGCGAAAAAAAAAATAAATAAATAAAAAATAGGGGTGCATAAAAATTGCAGTGTTTTTGGCTGTCAAAGTAGGCCTACTCATAAAAAGATATGCATGGAAAAACAAAATTTGCTCAGGCCTAGGCTGCTGGATGTCCCCCAGTGAAAATTTTTGGTGGCGCTATTTCAAAATAGACCCGATAAAATGGTGTACAGCAAAAATAAAGATAAAAAGATGGTCGATTTATAGAACACATGTACAGTAGAGACCTCTCATATGCTTTACATTATTACTCCCAGTCATTGGATCAAGCCCATATGGAACGCATACTCAGGTCCTTTGGGAGATTTCCACAATGTTGCAACTGTAATCAGCACATTTTGTGTTTGAACCTACAAGGTACCCACTTGTACTGTAATTCAGGGTAGAGAGAGACAACCGTAGATAAAGTGCCTTGCCAAGACACAAGCGATATACACAGTGAGGGACTGAACCTCCGACTTGAAGGTTGAGAAGCAACCAATACGCAAACCGCTCCTACTGAAGTAAAGTTAGTAAAAGAAGGGAGTATGCAAAATTAATATTAAAATAAAATTTTTTCTTAATTTTTAATATTGGTTCAAATATTTCAAATGTAAATAATACAAATTATAATTTTATGTCATGATCCTAGATATATCTTAGATTTACTGATAGGCCTTTATAGTACAATCAATATTACCAAATTATTAGCTTCAAATTAGAAATTAAATTTCTGTATAGTTAGTTACAGTAAAATACAATTAATAAAGTAATTAGGAAGCTTTGAAATGAATTAAATTTTGAAATAATTTTTATGTCTTTACAGGTATTTATTTGTTGCAAAAATATGTGTTTTAAATGTTTAATCTTCGAGAATTTTAATTAATTTTGAATTTTTTAATATCATACTTCTGTAGACAACAAAATAGACATTATTAACAAATACACACAGACAATTATTGATTAGCTCCTGAAAAATACGAGAGGCCTACATTCAAAACAAACACTCCCTAATGCTGTCATCCCTTTGACCTCCAATTTATTAAATGTACAAAGAAGAGAATCAATCACTAAGCAAACATGAGTACCATGCCATGTGTCTTAAAGATACTGAGCTGTATCAGTAATTTAGGAGCACTGCGTTTCCTCCAGATCATGTACTGTACAAGAGCTTTGCCTGCAATCTTTACAGAATTATGAATACAATCACCCTGACAATGTTGATAATTACTCCATATCTGCCTCAGTTTCTAAGCAACTGTGACATCATCATGCTAGAATTGGGAACCGGTGATAAGTGTAATCAAGTGAATTTTCTATGCTACGCAATTCTACGACAGCATCTAATTTCCTCGATCAGAAAATTTTTAAGTATTCATAATTTCCAATGCTCTTTTATAATAGTAATCATTAAATCTAAATTAACTATTGGAGAATAATAAATTGGAAGTCACTAAGAATTAAAAAGTTAATATTCAAATGGATTATACAATGTAATTTTCACTATAAAATGGCATACCTTTCTGGTGTAAGGTCAGTATTAATTCTTTACCATGAAAACAATGCTGATACTCATGACCACAAATGTATAATTTTTTATCCAAATGAAATCTTCCCAAGGTGAACTAATATTTTTTTTAAATACAAAATTATTGTTAGATACTGTGTAATGCCAAATGGGCAAAGAAATAAACAGTTTTTCATACAGAATAATTGAAACATAACTAGTATCATAATAACAGGGTCAGACTACAAACAAAACTCACAAATAATTTTTTTTGTAACATGATTGTAGTGCAATTTAGTAACTTCTGTAAAATTGATTTTATTTATGATAAACTATAAAGTTTTTTTATGACAATTTCTGAGGGGATGATGATACTTACTTGATAATAATAATCTAGCCAAAGAAATTATTTTTTTTTATTTCCCCTCTTTATGATGCTTAAGCAGTGAAGTTGTTTTTAGTTGTAAGAAAAATTCCAGCTGGGACAGGAATTGAACCCAGGACCCTGGGATTAGAAGGCAAGCATCTTAACCACTGAGCTATTCAACTCCACTCAAAATTGTACTAGAATGCAAGATCCACACATAGAATATTATTGATGAAGATGATGATGATTATGACGATGATGATCACAATGACAAAGATTTTGATGATGATGAATGACTATGAAAACAAGGAATCATAATAGGCCTACAATGTAGTGCAATGCTAAAATTTTACTTCAAAATATGTAAGTAGAGTCCATTTCCTTATTTGCATAGATCATCATTAAAAATTATTAATTCCATTGAAAGGACATTTAATCATATATCTTGAAGTACCATATTTGGAAACAAGTATGGTGGTACTGTAGTAACAATAGGAAACAATAAATAATAGAGTGCTACATTGAACGCCTGACAAAAGTGTTTTTTAAAAATTCATACACACAATGCAACTGTGTGAAAGACGCCATGTGCTGTGCTTAAGTTACGCAGTACGCATACGATACTTTTTACAATGAGTATAGAATTGAACGATAAATAAGGTAGTACCACAAGATAAGAGGTGCCCTATTAGAATAGAGTTGAACATGTGTTCTATAGACGCAGCACACATTCGATACAAACGCCTTTTACAATCTTTTGAAGCATCTTCTCTAGTTCGTGGAAGTATTTTTTGAGATAGGATTGTGTTTCAAAAGAAACCTAGACAGTCAAAACCTTTTGCTAACTATAATCTTTGCTTTTGCCCTCTCCGATTTTCAACAAGACAATCACTTTTTATCAACAATAATTTGATGTCAATACAGCAGTACCAACAGTAACAGTATTGTAAACACTTTTTAATTTTTATTTTAATGTAATTGTATAGTTTTTATTTACCTGCCCGATTTTCAACCAATCATTTTTTATCAACAATAATTTAATGTCACAGCAGTAGCAACAGTAACACTTTTATTTGTATATACTCTCTTTACTGTAAATTGTTCTACAGTACTTCAATTTGGTGTAGATTTTTATACCTTGTCAGATTGCAATAAAGTGAATTTTGATTTGATTACAGTAACAACCACATTTGAAGTATATATTTATGTATGGTTGTTATTGAAATCAACAAAAAATAAATAGATTAGATCCCTAGGGATCAGAGATGGCTGCAGTGCACCATTTAACACATGCCCAGTACACTACACAAAATCAGCGTAGACCTTTTTTTCTATGCACACGATTTTTTTGACAATATGCATAAACTTTTTATTATTATTATTATCATTATCATCATTTAATCAACCATCATATTTTTTGGAGTTTCTATGCCCTACTGTATGTTCCCTCCTGTACACTCTGTTCCACTAATAAACACCTTCTGTATGTCCCTTTACTTAAACATAAATGTACAGTATGGTCAACATTCATTTTCTGTTCAGGTCCCACCTCAGTTACTCATTTCTGTTAAAGTCAGACTCCGGAGGAAAAAAATTGTTGATATGTTGTAGATCTGATTTTTCTAAGACAGAAAAAAAGTTGTTCAAAGAAGAACTGGGGAACAGTGAATGAGATACAGATTTTTGAATATTTAAAAACTGGGGGAAAAAGGTGTAAAATTGGGCAGTTACACCCCTTTTCCCCCAGTTTTTAAATATTCAAAAATCTGTATCTCATTCACTGTTTCCCAGTTTTTCGTCAAACAACTTTTTTCTGTCTTAAAAAAATTAGTCCTACAACATATAAAACATTCTTTTTCCTCCGAAGCCTGACTTTAAAAAGTCTTCAAATCTAGTTCAAGAATCTCACAAACTTCCTTATTTTCTAAAGCCTCTTAGTCTGATTCATTTTGGCACTTGGCACCTTTGATAACTTTTTGAATTGGCGTGGTAACAATTTCTGATTAATTATTTATAATTATTACTATTATTTATATTATTAATTAAAATTATTATTATGATAAATTACTGTTACTTTTATAACTGTGATTATATTTATACATTCACTGTCCTTCGATATTATTATTGTCATAAACTTTGCCCATAAAAATTATAGCCTGCCTGCAATTTACATCTCATATTACAGAAATAATGCAAATTATAAATTCTTGGTTAAGAATAATTCAATGATTCCAAACAAATCAACAAGATTTGACCTCTGACCTGAAGGACAGACGTTGGAAGTGGCTGATAGATATTGTATACCTGTGCCACCTGCTGTAAGACTAAGGTAGTTTATACATCCGTTTTGTACAGTCGGCTATAGAGAAAATATTTTATCATGCCAAATAATGTAATACTCAATTTGAATTATGCAATAGCGAGGACAGGGTCGTACTTATCATGCAAAAAATCAATTAAATAATTAGTTCAATTCCGTTCCAGGATGTTTTAATCTCGAACTCAAAGTACGGGTCAGGTTTCACATCTGTCATTTAAAAAACAAAAACCTTTCACCGGTTGAGTTTTTATTTCATTATGAGAAACATCCTGACAACTGAAGGAGGAGGAGGAGAAGAATTTCTATCAGTTTAGACTCAAAAGAAATACAATACTCATGCTCCGGTTAAAGGTCACTTTTGGGACAAGGGTTTTAAGGTCTTTAGCACTATTATACTACATGAATGACATTTGTTACTTTAGGACAACAGAAAGTGATTTTTAATTGGAGGTGGTCTTAGATTGGAAGGATCACTAATTAGAGGGAGACCTACAGTATATTATCAAAATATACCGTAATCATCAGTTAATACTGTATTATCAGTCAATATTTTATTCAGGATCTATCCTAAACTTACTGCACAGTACTGTATGCTTTGAACACTGGTACTGTAATGTTTGTGGGGCCTTAGCAACCATATCCACAGTGGGTAGACCTATTTGAAAAAGTCTACAGTACATTGCATAACTGAGAAACATTTTCACAAAGACTGAATTGAAATGAAATACTATACTGTATACTATAATATAATAATAACAGTTGACATTTTATAGAGTGCATATTGTGTAGTTTAGTCTCATTGTTATTGTTATTATGATTATTTTTATTTTATTTTATTGTTATTATATTATTGTTATTTGCTTTTTCTCAGTTGGCCTATATTATTTCTCTGTAAAGCGCATAGGGGCAATGTGCAATATGCGCTATATAAATATAACATTATTATTATTATTATTGTAGAGATCTCTACATATGATCACTGGGAAGAAGGTCACTGGCAAGGATTCCATAATGTTGAAGTTCTGTAATCACCACATTTTGTGTTATTATTATTATTCTTTCTTTAGGCACACAACACATGTGCCAAGGATTGCCAATAGCGAATATATATCACTGTCCTACTTATAGGTGACAATCCCTTACACAAGACAAACATACACACACGATGCTTTACACAAACTAAATTTCAATATGAGATTTAGGGAGTGGAGTTGTTTATGTCGTGAGAAAAAATCCTGCACTGGCAGGAATTGAACCCAGGACCCTGGGATTGGAAGGCAAGCATCTTAACCACCAAGCTATTCAACTCCACTCAACCAGGTACCCACTTGTACTCCTGGGGGGGGGGGGGAGAGACAACTGAAGGACACAAGCAAATAGCACGAGGAATTGAACCTCCAACCTAAAGGTTCAGAAGCAGAACTGCTACCGCTGCGCCAAGTGCTGTCCCTGGCAACAATGCTGTAAATTATTAGCTGTGTGTATTAGCAACCGTCATTAGGAGAGCCCTATCTAATTACAGTTTACTGATACACCGCCATTTAAACATTAGCCTAGTGATTGATATACTGTACGTTGCATTGAAAAAGCCTTTTAACTAATAATGTATTCCATAATTGAGCATCTTAGTTTGCCGTTGTTTGCTTCATTTTATCCAGAAGGACACTTAATGCACAAATTATTCATCCATCATGAATGTCACATTAAGATTCATTTCAAATTAAAAATACATTACCATGCATGAAATGAGACAGGAATTTGTAATTACAGTCATTCATCAACTAAACCAAAATTAGTGAAGAGTACTGCATGCAGCTTAGTAATTATAGTGGTTGACTTCAAATCTCATAGTAACATTTTATTTGGCCTAATACAGTATGTAAGTGATATAATATCATCATTATGCCTCCCCAGCTTAAAATTTGGGTGGCGTCATTACAGTTTAAATAGTAGAATATCCATTTGAATAGAGGGTGGGGAGGTCTTTATTGGAGAGGAGCATTTCCTGAAAAGGGATCCCTGTTTACAAAAAATAGAAAATAATTTTTTTAAATACCAGTAATAAAAACAATAGCAGGCCCTACTGCAAATTTTCACCCTCCCACCTTTTGGGACATGAAAATCAAATAAATGTTTGGTTCATTACATCAAGATACATTTTCTATTACATAAAATAAATAAATAATAATAATAAATAAATGAAAAATAAATAAATAAAAATAAAATAAATAAATTAATAAATTAAATAAATTAAAATAAATAAATAAATATTCATTCATAATGTTAACCTGATTTCCCTCACTGTTGTAATCATTTTTCTTTTTATTTTGATCCGGTTTTTCCTTTTATTGTAAAGCGCTTAGAGGTTTCTTGCATTTTGCGCTATATAAGAATAAATTTATTATTTATTATTACATGAAAATGGCAGGGAAAGACCAATAAGAACAAGGCTCGATGCGGTGGCCAACCTGAGTGAGGTGCCCTAGCAAAACAAGCAGGTGTACTCATAACATGAGGCATGTTGTAGCAAAAATTGAAATTCAAGTTATTGGTATTCCAGATACCTGAGTACTGTATGTGATCTTTAAAATGAGAGGTCATTCATGGAAATTGGACATTTCAAGCCTAAGTTATTGGAAAGTGAAAGTACTGTACAGCAATATTAGAGTCAAGATAAACATAATTTTGAGTAATTGCCTTTCAAAGTTATTTGTGCATACTGTACATTGTTTAATAGAATTAACTATCAAAATAAAGTTAAATAAATGATTTGTTGACCACTTCCAGAACAATTTGGGACATGATTAATAAGACATTAAAATGTTGATGTATAGTGAAAACAAATTTGGACTTTTAGGCAATTTTTTGCAACAACTTAACCATTTCGCCACAACATGCCTCATATAGAAAATGAGCAAAAACATCAGTGACAGACTCGGATGGACAGAGAAACAGAAAAAAGCGATGCTGACAACATGTTGGTACTATAACAAACTATAATAAACTAATAGAGAATAAAATTATTTAGCCATTACATAATAACATAATTACTTATATCTTGGTATCTTTATTAAACATCAAAAAGAAATGTCATCGCAGTTAACAAAAATACAATTAATGTAACTGGATTGGGAGATTATTTTAACTAATTTAAGGCCTATACAAATTTTTCACAAATTGAAATCACATTACAAATTAAACAAATAACATTCTAATAAAAAGTGTAAACATCACCAATATAAAAAAAATTAAACCATTGCTAATTATACAATGAAATAAGATATATTAATGCTTGCAGTACACCATGTAAATAGACATAACAATGCATGAAAGTTTAGTAAAACAGGTAAAATGCTATCCACTGTGAAAAAAAGACAGCCAATCATCATTAGAGACATCAGACCTACATTACCATGAACTTCTGTTTGTTCTTTAGACATAGGCCTCCGGCCATAGTATACAAATTCACAATGTACTACTGTACTGTACATGTAATTAATAATGCATAATTAAAAGGTATTGTCAGTGGTGGATCCAGCCAGGTAAGAAAGAGGGGGCGTGAATGTGCGAACTGAGTGAGAGTCTCAGGGAAGAGCCCCTGGTAGGGGTACAAGGGAAGATTCTCCCTTAAACCTTTAGCACCTTCATTAATTTGAGTTTGTATTTGAATGATTTTTACTAGTTAGCTTGGTAATTTTCTGAAAAGCTTAAAAAAAAATTAGCCTATTTTTTTTTTGTACAAAAAATAGAGTGGGCGTATGCCCCTTACACCCCTCCCAATTTAAATCCCCTACTGTGAGTGTGCTCTTCACAAAAAGGTTCTTGAATACATTGTTGGGTCTGATCTTTGGAAGTGAAATAAACAATCACATTATTTGCTACTTGACTATTCCTAAGCTGTTTTTCATACCTTATAGTAACAGATGACATACAGTATAATAAAATAATAATGTTATTATTACTTACTGTTTTCTTGGTTCCAAAGTAACAGCTGTATTATTTTGGGATGAACATGTACTTCCCATAATTATGCTAATCACCTTTTGCCTGTCCCATATTGGCAACTTGCCAGGAAATAGGAATCAATACATCAGCTGCTCTCCCTGTTTATATTCCTTTCAACTGAAACGCAAGATACACAAAAGAATAATTTTTGTAAAACAATCCCTCAACAAAATTTGTATCCAATCTATATGTTTCTCATCAAACCATATGCTTTAAATTTTTCAGAAATCTTTTTGTAAAACAATCCCTCAAAAAAATTTGTATCCAATCTATATGTCGACAAATTCTGCTTGTGTAATTTAATAGTAATGTCAAATGGAATCATGTTTAAAGTGCATATTATTAGAATATTTTCTGTTATAATTATAATTAGCCGCTGCAGCATGATTGAAGGAGATGAGTTGAATGGAGAATATACGGCATAATGTTTTACGAAGTCTTAATAGCGGAACAAGTAGTGTACTTTACGAAGGCAATAAGACAGTTGGAAATGATTGGCCACGATCATGAATTTGTAATTACCTACTAATAAAGCTTGTTATTGGGAATGCCTAGAGGTGGATATTACATGGCTACAATGTGGTTGCTAACCAAAAGAAGAACAATGACAGACTTATGCCTCGTTGATCTAATGAAACAAGTTCGAATAAAATTCAATAAAGAGCTTACTTTGTAAATAAACAGTAACCTTAAGTTATTACACTAGATGACAGTCAACAGTTAATAATACTTTTCTTGTATAACAGCCATGCATAAAATAATACTGCTCCCACAACCATCAATTGACTCGTATTAAATTGTAAAAAACTTTCATATTTGACTTTAAGCTTAGGACTGTGTGTCATATTCATTAAAAAAATTAAAATAAAATTCTAAATTCATCTCAGATTAAAAACTTTTATAAAAGCTTCCTTTTTTCCCATTTTACTTTAATTTTCAAAACTTTTCCCCACCTCCCACCCAATGTGACTTTCAATAAGACACCAGAAAATAACAAAATTACATGCATTATAGTATGAAAATCTTTCTATTGACTGAAAACCATGTTAAGGGTATATAATTGGCGAAGGAAATATTAATTCATTTTCAAAATTTTATTGAAAACATGTTTAAACCAAATACAAAATATTATTATTTTATCAGCCTAGGCTGGAAAAATTATGAGGGAGGGAAGCTTTTTTTAATTTTAATTTTGGTAAAGCCACATATCACCCTTGTGTAGTTTGCTGGCTCATTGATATTTTAAGAAAAACATTATTGAGATAATACAAACAATATCTACTATTTAATAAAAAATGAAAAAAAAATTACCACAGAAGTCATGCATATTTTTTTTTTATTGGGCCTTACTTTCTGAGGCATTGCTGTTTTATTAGATTTTTGTGGCATCCAGGTGTAGATTAGTAGCACCAACATAGAATGAATTATTGTGTAGAAGCGTTTAAGATGTTGGGCTTTGAGATTGATGCTTGTCACACTGCTTGTGTCCTTGGGCAAACACTTTGTGTATTTGCCTCTCTTCACCCAGGGAGTATAGATGGGTGCTAGGTAGGAGGTGAATGGTTTAGAATGAAAATAATTAGTAGTGCTCGGCTGCAAAACTGAAGTAGGAACAGGCTTTGACCTACTCCCCAGAGGGAGCGGAGGAGTTTGCATGTTGTGTATGATTGATTCTGTATCCAATGACCAGGAAAAATATTAGACTATATTATACTTATTTGAGCAATCTGTTTCGGAGTCTCTGTATGTCATGTGTGTATTATTCCCCAGTCTTTTGATGTAAATATAAAACAATCATTTCGTTTTTTTATATTATAATTCTGTCTAGGAGTAGTAGTATTATATTTACCATCATTCAGTTACATTTTTTCAAGGAATCTGTTAAGCATCAATAATTTTAAATATAATTTCACATTAAATATTGAAAACGTACAAATGAACACATTGGACATTTTAATTTAAGGCCATGTAAAATAAAATAATTGGTTAGCATCCCCTCCTACCATCAGAGAGGCCACTGACCAGATGTTTTTTTTTAAATTTTTTTTTGGAGATTTTTTTAAAGAATATCAACCTCTAGATCGCCGAAAATGGCAGTCTCAGACTGTGACAGACATGTCTTGGCTTGTTGTGGGCCTATTTTTATATGTTTTATGGTCTGACTGCCCAACGAGCTCTGTCTGGCGGGGGGGGGCTTGACCTGTCCGATGGGGGGATTAAGCCACCTGCCACCCCGCTGGCGCTGCCACCGGTACGTACGCTAGCCAGACCACTTGCAGTTATATGCTCTACAGTTGTTTTATAGTTATACTGTAGCTACATGGCATCCATGATGCCTGTTGTGTTGCAACTTTTTTTACTTTTACATGGCCTAATTTTAAGGGTTATAAAGTGAACTTAAGAACGTGGACCATACTAGGCTGTAGGACCAGTTTGGCCGTGAACAAGTTCGGCCGGGATATATTTGTATGGAACGCCAAGTAAGCACAAAGCTGTGCATGCTGTACGTATGTGTGTGTGGTTAATCTATTGCTGCTACAGTATCCATTATTTCGTGTTTTATTGTTAGGTCTTCTACGTTGCCAAATAATTAATGTGGATTTAAGGTAATCCGGGCATTATTATGCTGCCATTATTATGCTGCCATTAGTTTGCCAAAACAACAGTGGATTTTATTTGGTTTGTGTAAGTCCCATGTAAGTTAATAATTAATGATTTAGATGGCATATATTTCGTTTTATCTATTTAAAACAAAGGAATGTACATTATATATGCAATCATACGTTGATAATCGTGTTGTATTATCAGGTCTTTATGCTGCAAATTAATTAATGTGGTTTTAAGCAATTCAATGGCATTAATACTGCGATGAGTTTGAGAACAAAACAGTGGAATTTATTAGGTTTGTGTAAGTTAATAAATGTTTTAAGATTCATGTTTCGTTTTATCTATTTGAAACAAATGAACAGTGGATTTTATTAGGTTTGTGTAAGTTAATAATAATGTTTTAAGATTCATATTTCGTTTTATCCATTTGAAACAAACGAACAGTGGATTTTGTTAGGTTTGTGTAAGTTAATAATAATGTTTTAAGATTTATAATATATTTTGTTTTATCTATTTAAAACTAACACATTTATATGTTGATAATCAAATCTAAAGGATTTTATTATTTTCATATTACAGTGACAATGCATATATTGAAGAAGAGGAAGAAGAAGAATGTTGATAATTTTAATATACTGCCAAATCAGTGGATTTTTATTATACTTTTCGTAATAATATTAAAGCTTACAGTATTTGATGCTTTATGTTTCATTGTATATTATTTCTAGGCCTATACGTTCTTAAATGATTGATTGATTGATTTGAAGCAAAAAATCACATTATTGATGCCCCGTCCGGCACTCAAAATTTTCCGACTGACAGGCTGTTGACCAGCACTGTTTGTTTTTTAACGATTTCGTGTATTATTTTAGAACAAAAAAAAACATGAAATACATCACCCTAAAATCAAGAACTTTAAATAGAAATACACGTTTCCGGGGTTACACTTGTATTAGATAGGGCAAAACATGCCCATTCGTGCAGTGTCTGCCGATTGATGAATCACCTAATGCGAATTCACCAACTGATTAAAAGTTCAACCTGGTTTAATGAGCAATAATACTGTTATAACACACAACAGAGGTTAATGATCATAATCAATGTCTGTATTAAGATTTAAGGCTTATGTAAAATAATTAATAAACAAGAAAACAACACGTCGTATAGGCCATGGCCACAGACCCTACATTATAGGGTCTGTATAGGCAAACAACTCAGGGAACAACTACCGGTACATTCCAGAACCATCGCACATGTTCGTACAGTTACCATGTACAGAGATCAAGCCAGTCGGCTATTTTCAGCATTTGACATTCTTTTCTTGTCTCCGATAACATTCCTTAATTGGCGGCGTACAAAGACTTCGTCTCTGATAACATTCTTGAATTGGCGGCGTACAAAACTTTGTGTCCTTATTCTCCCAAGAGTATCATTGGACCCTACTTGTGGGAATGTTTTTCACTGAATTTATTGTTACTAAGCAACTTGATACCTATTTAAAGCAATATATTTCCATTCATGCCTAGATTTAATTATTAATTATTAAAAAAAAATAAGGTAACCAATCAGTCACTGAACGTATAATCGTCTTACAATAGTTACGCTTGTTTAATCGTACATAATTATATTATATACTTTATTCTAAGATACAAATCAAGTTTCTTGATAAGTTACAGTTATAGTTAAATTAAATTTCTTCCAAGCAATAAAGTTTCAATTTAGAATATTTTGCAGGATAAAATAAATGTAAAACACTTCTTAACTAAAAATTATGCTATTAAAACAACTCCGTAAAACAATCTTAATAATAATGTACTAAATTACATATTTAAATGGTATTGTGTTCTTCTAAGTAGAAGTAAAAACAAACAATACATTTTTATTTATATACCCTTTATTTCAGAAATTTGATTTTATTACGGATGATTTCCCTCTACAGTATACCCTCTAACCTGCGGCCAACGTTGCACTGCGATATCTAATTCGCGCATTGATTACACTACTCGGCGTTCCATACAATAACCCTTATTTGGGCATTGAATATCTCACGGCCGAAAAAGTGCACGGCCGAACCGGACATCATTCACGCCTACGGCAGTATTAGACCTACTACTGTACTGACACTGTTGTTTTAAACAAGTGGCCTTCTTCCATGCAGTGATATTATTATTATTACTATTAATTAGGCCTACCTGTATTATTTAATTTGGGCCCCCTAGGCTAGAGTAGTAGAGCCTATTTTTGTTGTTATGAAGAAGGCCAATCAATCATTTCGTTAGGACTGCCTTCCAACCCCCCATCCCCACATTTGCTTTAGCAATACGACAGGGGAATGGTGGGGTAAGTATAGGCCTAACAATGGGGTTAAGTTTTAACAAGTCACTGATTTTACTACATGTAGGGCTAGGCCCAGGCCTAGCTAGGTACTAACTATCGGTACCCGTACCTAAGCACGAAAACCAGCAACAATCACACACTGGTTGTGGATGACGGATGATAAATAATGCTACCTTACCTTACCTTTCTTTATTTTAGTAGTGATAACAGGAGGCAAAGAGTTTAAAACTCGTGTGTAATCAAAGCCCAACAAAATACACACACTGACTCACAGCACTGAACATTACCTGTAATTGATGAGTATACTTGCACATAAATCGAATGTCATTCGGTATCATTCCGTAAACTGAATTTCAGAATTCGTAAATTCTACTTCTGTCACTTGGCCTAGGCTAGGCGGCCAGCTCTCTGTATATGAGAAGCAGTCAAGTGGATCGATCAGAACAGAAATCAACGCTAAGTCGTTGTCGACGATCGATAACGTCTCGTCGCGCAACAAAACTCGCGATCGACAAACTCACAACATAACAACAAAAAATCATGAATTAGTTGCCAGAGAGATAGAGAGACTGGCAGATTGTGATATCAATATTGATTAAAATGATGAATAAATCATAACAAATGCTCAGTGTATGCCTCGAAATAGAACTAAATTCTCATCAATCATTGTCTATATGTGGCATGAATTATAACGCATTATTATTAGGTTCGACAACAGGACTGATTAAAATTGGGTCATACTTTTCTGTGAACACGACAGCTCCACAGTTTCCTTGACGCAAGCGCGCTGCTGAGATGACGCCGCCGCCGCCGCGCCGCCGTCGATGTTGCGTTGATGGGTGAATCTCTCCCAGGTGTGGTTTTAGTAACATAGCCTAGGCTCTAGCCTAAGGACGATCTATCCTAGGCCTACTGTTTTTTTATTTTTTTATTTTCCAGTATAGAAGTTGAAGGACTCAGAGCCAGTACTTATATATCATAAACATTTGTTGATTGGTGTTACAAATATACCGGTCTGTCCTTGCTTGGGCCTAGCTAGGCCTAAGCCAAGGCTAGGAAATCCGAATAGCCTAGTAGGACACCTAAAGTAGTACTATTGCACTAGACTAACCTATATAGGGCCGCCTAGCTAGCCTAGCCAATAATAAATGAATAGGCCTAGTGAGACTTTTTTTATACCTTGTTTATTAGCGAACACGTTGCCCGTAAATAATGATTTTTGAATAAAACTTTAATTTAATTTTTTGCCAATTTGAATTTAGTGTACCTGCCACCACAAAAAATGGAAATTTCAGAAAAAAATAAAAGTTTTTCTTATTTTTGTTACGCCCTCCACTGCCTTGAAATCTCCAAAGATAAGGTATATATCTTCTGAATTATATAAATTTAAAGCATTGTACAATCACATTACTACACTGTTTACATTTACTAATAAAATTTTATTTTCTGCTTCTGGATGTTTTGGGAAAAATTATTTGCTAAATAAGAAAACAAAAGTTTATTTTTATTTTTTTTTTCCGTCTTCCTCGGATGATCTTTAAAAAAAGTTAAGCGAAAGTCAGCGAAACAAGGAATAAAAGAAGTACAATAACTATGCAAACATTGCCTTGGTTGGTCAAATTAAAATTAATTACCTAAGAATGGATGAACAACAGGTTTAACCGAGTGAACGTACAGTAGCTCAGGAAACCTACAGTATAGTCCATGGATATTTCATTTGTTTTTACTTTATTGCAGGTTTGAATATGTTACAAGAATATTAAATCGTGGAAAATGTCCAGAAAATTATGAGAAATGGAGTGCGAGAAGGAGGAAGACGCCTTTAATGAGCCTTTATGTGACACGTTTACCTGTGGACAATGTGTGGAACAGTTCTATGATTTACTGGATTTCCTTTCTCATCGGTTGCAACGTATGATTTAAATTACCCCTTTTATAAACAGCAGCGGCTATTTTACACTCATTTAGAAGCATTGTTGGCAACAAATGCTACTAAAAACTAACATATTGTTTGCATTGTAGCAGAAACTTTTATTAACTCAGTACTATTTTCTGAGTGTTACAGTGACATAAAAACATTTGAGGCAAGAGAAAAAAGAATAACCAAATGTATTTTTTCTTCTAAAAAAAAAGTAAATGAAAAATAGTTTTTAGTATTAATAACAATAACAATTTTAGAATTGGTGTCATATTTTGAAGCTTGTTTTTGAAGATGAATGTTTTTAAATTACTAACATTTCACTATCTAATTTAATACCATTTTATTAATGGCAATTATACAGTACATTTTCTATTTGATAGATACCAAGGAAGAAAAGAGTAGTCGGTGTGAGTTATGCAGGAAGAGGTTCACCAGTATAATAATTACTATACGACATTATAAACTTCACCATGCCATTGATGTCTTTGACAATACCAACTGCTTCAACAACAGTAAAGCGTCTTCCGAGTTAGAAGAATATCAAAAACTTATTGAACAAAGAAATAAGTACCTAAAAGGTGGCAAAGACTATCAGTTTCAGCTTGTCACGGAACATGTCAAAAAGGGAGAGAATTTTCAGTATTCTAAGCAGGCGTTTTGCTGCATTCATTGCAACCACAAATCATACACAGTTGCAGTACTTAGTAAACATATGTTTGAGAAACATGGAACGTTAATGGATAATGAGACCACCAAGAAAAATGACTTGCACGATAAAAACAGTAAAGCTGGGGAGGTTGTCTGGCTGTCCGAGTATATCAAAAGGAATGCAGAAAGACAAGAGACTCCACCGCCAAAGCCACGGACTCCACCGAGGCGAACACCATGTAAGGAAAGGCTCGGTGAGTTTCAGTGCACAACTTGTGGGAAGACATTTAAAAGGGCACGTTCTTTAAGGACACACATGGAAATTCACCGCACAGAAAGGAATTTCCTCTGTGACGAATGTGGTAAAGCGTTCAAATCACAGACACGCCTCAATGCACACAGGAAGGTGCATCGCAAGAAGATATTCATATGTGCGCATGCGCAGTGCAACTTTAGATCTAATGTGAATAGTTTAATACATCAACACCGTCAGATGCACCCGGCAGGATGCGTGTTGTGTGAGATTTGTGGATTTGCTTACACAGACAAATCAACACTGGCCAAACACATGCAGGTGCACTCCCAAGACCGGCCATTTGCGTGCACATTTAAAAGCTGCACATGGCGCTTCAAAACTGAGGCTATGTGTAAGGCCCACATACGGTCACATTCTTCAAGCGGGAAATTCAAATGCCAATCATGTGGCTATGTATTCCGGCACAAGCATCATCTTCATCGACATGAGACTAACATGCATGGAACCAAGCTGTCGACTGCAGAAGAATTACTGCCACAGAAAGAGCAAGAAGAGGAACCATCATCCTTTGTTGTTTGGCATAATGCCACACAAGAACGGGTTAGTCAGATTGCAAATCAAGTATTGTTTTAATGAAATCGCTACACTCCCTACAGTGTTTTCACTGCAAGCATTAAATCGTGATGTGGCAGTATTGAAAAGTTAACTATAGCACATGTATTATGTTGGTAGCACAAAGTATATTATTTGGTGCATTATTTGCTTCTGGTGTTATGATTTAGCAACTAATATAATATGTAGCATGTGTTTTGTCATCTGATGTAGCAGTACAGACAAGGTACTTGCGACAGCACATGTATTATGATGGTAGCTAGAAGTATACTATTTGCTACAGGTGCTACTTAGATGGTAGCAACTATAATAGTGTAGCAGGTCATTTATTTATGTTTGTTCTTGTTCTCCAGGTGATTTCGTCAGGTAGCAACACAGTAGCAGTTCCTCTGGAAGTTTTCCTAACGACATTGCCACCATCAACAACCCTCTCCTGAATCGCATCACTGTGTATGATTCGCTTAAGTTTATTGGGTTTGCAGGGGCACAAGATTAGTTTCATCTGGGGAGGGGGGTGCGAAAATTGAGAATGCAGAACTGAGGGCGGCAAAAATTGAAAGTGCAGAAGTAAATCCCTATTCCAATGAAAACCTAATGTCATATTTTAGTATTTGAACTCGCTTTGTGATACTAATTTGCTGCCATGGGAGGATGCGTACGCAACCCACAGCCTACGCCCATGGTATAGTTAACAACAGAAGAAATGGCTTGTCTGAATAGTCAGATGAATTGTATCACTTACATCCTTACTAAAGTCATTCTGAAATAACTATGATTCATTGTATTTTTTATGGTGCCATTAAAAAGTTTTGTATAACAAGTTAATTTAAATTTCTCCAATAAAATGGAGAATTATGTCGGTTAATCAGAAATATATATGTTGCAATTTTGTAATCGAAATAAATTGTTAGAATGTAAATTACAATTCAAGTTTTATTCCGTATAATATGTTAGACTTATTTAGCGCTTAATGCCAACCAGGCCTCTAAGCAATTCACATTAGTACACCGGTATGATGTACTGTTGTTATACAAAAAATAAAAGAATCTATAATGGTTCTTGCTGGGATGTGAACAAAATTCAGTACTTAGAATTTATTTTTGACAAAATCGTGCGACATGCCTATATATGGTCATGGTGACCTCACATCATGACCATATATAGGCACATCATTACTATATATGGGCATACAACAGTTTTTTTGTCAAAGAAAATTTGATAATCTGTACAGAGCTTTACAATTATTAAGTTAATAGTTTTAAATTAAAATTTGAATGACAATATTTTCCTCAACAAATTGCCTTGACTAATGGATATGTAGAAAAAAGTAGTTCTCATTTCATCCCTTTCCTAAAATATTATTATGAAATTATTATCGTATAATCCCTCCATTAAAATTAATGTAGCTAATATAAAATTATTAGATTATTTTTTTATATCAATGTAAACATACTGAAATTTATATACCAGTATGTATGTGGGTGGCATATTACAGATGGCGAAATTTTTGGAATACGACTTGCACAAATATCTTTACTTAAAATGTTATTATGGAGTTTTCGATTGCACAAGACAGATGTAGAATGTAATGAAGTCATCCAGCTGTGCATGCATTAGTTCTTGTCGTTTGCATTCGTGGCCCCAGTTTACCCCAAATCAGTGCAGGATGGTGAACCATTCTAGAATCATATCACGCAAATCAAACGCTCCCTACTAATAGCGCCCTCTCCATACTATCAAATTTTATTGACAAAAACATGCGACATGCCTATATATGGTCATGATGACATCACATCATGACTATATATAAAGGGCGGATGAGCTCCTCGGAGTCAACGGCCAACCATTAATTAGTTTAAGGAATAGGAGTAGTTTAGTCTCATTGTTATTGTTATTATGATTATTTTTATTTTATTTTTTTGTTATTATTTTATTGTTATTTGCTTTTTCTCGGTTGGCCTATATTATTTCTCTGTAAAGCGCATAGGGGCAATGTGCAATATGCGCTATATAAATATAACATTATTATTATTTTTTTATATAGGAATATCATGACTCTATACAGGCATACATTTTTTTGTCAAATAACAGACTGCTCACATCAAATACTGTAGTATTGGGGGAGGATTGATATACAGTATAAATAAAAAAGCACAAAAGATTTTTCTTTTCTATAATCATTTAATGTAATCTTTTATACAAAAAAACACGAGTACCTTCTCTTAAGGTTTGAATATGTTCTTGACATTAACACAACATGTAAAATATCAGTTAACTCTGTTAAATTGAATTAATAAACCCAAAGTGTTGTACTTCATAAAATAAAGAATATTATTTACAAATATTGCTTGCACTTGGACCATATTAAATACAATGGACAAAAGCTGTTATATAAAGCATTGTTACATTCGTTTCTATGCACTTCCAAAAAACCTTGATAAATAGTTGAAAAATCCTGTCAGCAGATATCCATTTTAGGACACAAGTCTATATACAATGCCCACCATAAGGAAATCGGTACCATAATAACAGTGCCAAATCAGAGATATTACAAAAAGCAGATCGAATGCTAAAGCCAGTGTCTAATTACCTTTATCTGATGCGGATTGGCTCATTCTAAGAAGTTAAAAAAGCCCTCTATCCATCTACGCTACTTTTATCACAGCTGAATGTGGGAATTACATAAAGTGGCAGCTTTAAATCCGCCAGGTATCCATTTGTATTTGTGGATGGAGAGAGACAACCGTGGATAGGATGTCGTGCCCAAGGACACAAGCAAAACTGAACCACTGACCTCAAGACTAAGAAGTATAACCATGACCGCTGGACCAAACTTCTACATGCATAGCAACCTCAATGGATACCTTGTGTCCTTGAGCCAGGCACCTTATCTGCATTGCTTCTCTCCATAACCAAGAGTATAATTGGGTACCTGGTGGACTTGCCTGCTCCTGTGCTGATTAATAGCAGCAGCACTTAAGCATGTGGACTCAATGAATAAAACCTATGTGAATAAGTTTAATGCAAGTACTGTACCATAAAATTTATTAAAGCAACTCTCCACCTATTTCACTCAAGCATTGCTGATCCATTTTAAGTACCTAGCTAAATATCTAATTTGCACACATTTCAACATGTAAACCAATTCATGGTGTAGTGCAAGGTAACACATTGTGTCTGACACACGGTTTATTGCATAGTCTGGTTCATGGTCCACACGAAAATGATGGTCACTTAATTCCAGCCATATTTCTGTGTCATTCGTCTGAATGCACTCCTCGCATCGCTTGCCGAGTATTCTACGTTTGGATTTTTGTCATCCAGTCTAGCATTTGGGTCGGACATTATCTCAGCCCTCACTTGCACCAAAATACTCTTTAAGAAAAATAAATTTTAAATGTCATTTAAGCCCTCCATAAATGCATGTTAAAAACACATAACACACACTTCGGAAAAGAGTAGGGAATTTAACTTTCTCTTTATATTGTAAATTTGTATTCTTGTTTATTTTATTGTAAAGTGCATTTAAACATATATCTAATGGAATTTGCATAAAATAAATAATAATTATTACTACTACACTACACTACTTTGTCTTCTTTGTGGTGTGAGTGACAAAATGTGCCTTTACATTCTGCACTCGTGCATTAATTACAATACTTTAAAATAAATGAGGATAAAATTTACCTCAATGTCGTTCGAAGGCGACCAGCCAGACCGAGTCAGCAATTCCATACAAACACTGCCACCAATTGTTACATGTCCTGAAGATTACAAATACCATGATTTTAATATGAACATAGTAAAAATAGGAAATTTAAATATGCAAATTAGTTTTAAAATACACTTATTTCCATTGGGGTACTCATCACCAAATGTAGTCTCCAACAACTAACAGATTTCAATTATCCAAAAAATAACAGCTGCTTAAAATTGTACATTCACGTAGATTCAGAAAAAGATAAATAAATTTAGTATTATTCATAATTATTGTCAGGATAATTAAAATTCTTTTTAGAAAATTCTTATAAACACCTATATTTCATGGTCGGCCAACAAGTTTCCATGGACAACAAAAAGCCATGACGTGCACGCAGCGGGTCATCGTTAATGACAGTCCGTTCAGACTGCCACCGACTATCAGCAGACGTCACATCGCCTAGCGCTCACTGGGAGTGGAGTTAGATTTTTCGGTCGACGGTCGTAGGACGGAGTGAGTGCCCGGCTTTATAAACATTAGGGAGCTTTCGATTTGTGCGACGACGTGACGCTAGAACGGAATCACTCATGCGTGACTGTCCTACCTGGCGGCCCACGTTCTCTGCATACGTAGATTTGGCCAAATTGCGTTCAAGAATCTACTCGACGAGGTGACCTTAACGTTCTCGCATGCGCAGATGACTTTTAGTGACGTCATTACGTTCTACGTCCAACCGACGACGTGCAATCAAAAGCTCCCTAATATAATAATATGTGTGTGCGCTAAACCGTGGAGATCTCTAGGTCGCCAGTTCAATTCCCATCGCTGCCTCTCCCTGTGTTTCAGCTGGAGGGCTGAAATACAAATTACAATAGTGCACCGTCTTTCGGATGAGACGTTTAAGCCGTTGGTCCCGTGTACATTTATGGCCCATGCGCACGTTAAAGAACACAGTACACTTTTCGGAAAAGAGTAGGGGATTGTCTCCCGGTGTACTGCCCAATTTTCACACACTCCAGGGCCCCTTTGGACTGGAAGTTACTGGGGATTCCCCCTGAGAGGAGCTTAGCTCAGTCAGCTAATCTGGTGGTAGCCATTGTGTGTGCGCTGAAAGTCCTAGTTTTCTTCTAGACTTTTATGGGCTATCCTTGGTGTTTACACCGAATAAATCCAAATCCCATCCAATCCAATCGAGAGCCCATAGGCATTACACCACTCTCACCCTTTAGCTTTACTGTATACATACCTGTTAACATTCTGAACCTCGGTTTGAGGACCCTAAGGAATGGCGGCTCCATCGGGTATGTGTTGGGGAACTCCATCTCAAGCTTAACCACTGGTTCCTCATTGTACTTCTTAGCATACCTTGCTAGGTCACTACCCAATTTAGACTTGCTATCAAAATCTGTTAATTGCACATCCTGAGGACAAATATTTTTATCAATTCATTCTTTAAATAATGGTATTTTCACATATACTTTATAAGAGCTTCAAAGGCATCTAAATAAAATTGTTAAATACACACTGCACATCTTATCTATCATTAAAATCATTTCTTGTTCGTTTAATTGGATGTTTCTTTACTCAGTGTTGTTTACTCAGAAATGAACATAAGATTATTATTATTTCTGCATCATATACTATTATTATCAAATCAAATCAAAGTTTATTTTTCCTTTTGAACATAAGAAAATTAACACAAAAATCACATCATTGTAAACAATACTTGGAAATAAATTACAAGAAAGGAAAAATTGTCCATAAGTAACAATGGGAGAATCATAAGCCTTAATTTTTTTTCTGATTGATTTCCTCATAAACAAGCTATATTATTAATTTATTATTATTCATGATAATAATAATAACAAATATTTATAAAGCGCCATGTCAAAACTTATCAAAGGTGCTGAGAAAATAAGGCAAGTTATTACATTCCTGTAATAAATAGTTTTAAGATTTTTCTCAAAAGAAAGCAAATTAGACGAATTGTGAACTGAAAGTAGCAAGGAATTTCATGTAAAGGGGGCTTGAAAAGAAAAGGCACGTAGACCGTAAGTCTTTGTTTTGCCTTTACCAGACAGAACTGTCAAGAGATTTTTAGATGAAGAACGAAGACAGCGAAGAGGAATATAGCAAGTAATCATGGTTAATCGTACGTAGTCATGAATGATAAATATAATACTCAACCCATAAAAAGAGGTTGTCATCTCTTGGTCCTCCACATATTCCAAAATTGGATTCTCTAGCTGACTTCTTAAGCTGCTTAAAATCTAACAAAAAATAATAACAGAATTGAACACAACTGCTAGGTTTTTTTTAAAGTCCAATATAGATCCTATAAAGTAATAATACTTTTAAAGGTTATGCAGCACAAGGCTGATGCCTTTATGATGAGGCAAGTGCCGTGGGAGGAAAAAGGTTTTCAAACTAAAAAAAAAAAATATCAATTTGCTAATTATTTTGATTGCAGTAACAAATTGTGTCTCAGAGCAGCACAATTTGTTTGTAACATAAACCAAAATCTCCTCGCCTTACAACTTAGCAATTGTGTTCAATAGTTTTAGTCTGGACCCTGACAGAAGCTTTTAGGCAGCCCCTTGTTCATACACCAGGGTTGCATTTGTGAGACCTTTTTCTGTACACAAGAAGAGGCGGATCCAGGATTTGATTCCTAGATGGCAAGAAATGAGCTTTACCGACTTCTGAGGTGTATCTTAACTACTTGTAAAGTTCTTCATAGTTCAAGCTTTAAACAAAACTACCAAAAACTCAAGATTTAAATTTAATTAATTATTAATTTGAAAAAATTAATCAATGCGGGGGTCAATTTTTTCCAATGAAGGACTGGCGTTAATAACGAAAACAGCAACACTATCACCGTGGGTGTACGCAGGCAACATGCTCGGTAGTTTCCACTCTGGGCTAATCCCACGACTCATCACATCTCATCATCATGATTGGCGGGCAGCAGGTTTGCTAAACAAGGTACAAGAAAGTCTTAATCATAATCTATGATGTCATATCATTTCTAGCCCTCTTACCTGCCATAAGCCGTGAGGCAGCTAGGGAAGGTTGCTGACAGCTATACTTCTTACCCAGTTTTATATCATCATCATCATCTGCAACATGACTTAAAAATGAGATATTTACAATTAATAGTGACCCTTTCTCACAACAATTAACTGATGGATCTACAGCTGAGTGGGCTCGCGAGGGCGATCTCTAAAGAAAGTGGTTGAGCGCGGCACATGAAAAGTGCAGATAATCGCATGAGCAAGCGTTTAGTTCGCAGCAGCACAATTGGTCATGCTCACCGTCCTCTGTCTTCAGGTTTATTTGTTTCATTTAGGTTCTTTGCCCTACAGATTTTGTGTTTTGTCGAATGACAATGTATTCATCTTGCTGAATAAGTACACAACAACAACATTAATAACATTTAAGGTTTTTTTAATAATAAATTGTGAAAATTACCCAACTGGAAAGGAAAGTATTTTTTGAAGGTGAATATTTTTACAATTAAAATTAGAACTGGAGCATGATAACTATGATGGCCACCTTCTTTCCAATTCCAGTCCTATCCTTTAAAAACAGAGTTCAAAAAATAAAAAATTTTAAAATTGATATACTGTAGGCCTACCATGGATTGCTTGGGGAAGTGAGCAGCTCTTGTTGTACTGTTTCAGACTCCTCAAGAAAACTGTCATCAACAAAATCATCTTCAGATCCCTCTCCTGATTCCTCAGCATCCTCTTCTTCACAATCATCCTCTTCTTCACAATCACTAATTTCAGTTTCATCTTTCTGCAAAATAATCAGATAATAATAAAATAATAATAAAGAATCCGCTAAAACGTGATTATTTCTGACGGTGCATTCCAGCCATAAAGGCAAGTTTGAGTTATAGTCTTTGTAATAATTATTAAATATATAAGAATGAGTGAATGAATGAATGAATTAGTGAATGAGTGAGTGGGGATTGGGGGAATAAATGAATGAATATTACAACAGTAATAACAAGTCTAATATTATATGTTTTGAATAGTAAATTATAGGCCTTTTTCACAGTACTATAATGATCATAGTGTAGTATTTAAGATGTAAATGGTAGGTAAATCCTACTACTCCCTAAATATGAGTTGATTTTGGTTTATTAACTACTGTACTATTCTCAAATATAATAAGGGGTGAAACACTCACTGGAGCTAATTAAAATTCAGTCAGGTTCCAGAGGAAAAATTGTTTTGATATATTGTACAACTGATTTTCTAAGACACAAAAAGCATATTTGACAAAAAACTTGGGAGCTGTTACTGAGATACAGATTTTTGAATATTTAAAAACTGGGGGACAAGGTGGAAAACAGGGTGGTTACGCCCCTTTTCCCCCAGTTTTTTAATATTCAAAAATCTTTATCTCATTAACCTCTCCTGAGTCTTTCGTCAAATATGCATTTTGTGTCTTGTGTTGTACAACATATCAACAATTTGTTTTCCTCCAGAGCCTGACTTTAAGATATTACTGACCAGACTGGAAAGGGAAATAATGCGGTATAAGAAAGTACTGTAGCAAGAAAGTTAATGATCATCGTTAATTATTTTAACGTACAGGACATACGACTATCTTGATCATATCCAAAATTTGCAACAAAGTTCTCTTTTTCATCAGATAATCATTAACTTCAAACAGGTGTAGTTGAGTCTTCTCATCATCACTTGCGACAGCCTGTGAAATACAATAAATAATACTGCAGTTCCTAAAATTAACTTAGGGTATAAGTACATTATCAGTGTGCACAACTATGAGCCATCACTGGTTAAAACCAGGCGCCCTAGAGGTTAGGGGGCTCCGGGACATTCATCAGCATTTTTGTTGTACCAATTTGGCTGAGCAGGACCTTTTAAGAAGAAACACATTTAAAAAAATAACAAAATAAATTTTATAGACTCTGTTTTTGGTAAAACTATTTGCCAAATAAGAAAACAAAATTTTATTTTTATTTTTTTATTCTGCCCTCCTCTGACAATCTTTAAAAAAACAAGATATAATAAAAATCTCGCCTTAGTAAGGCCAAGGACTTGCATCAGCCAAGTGTGTGCAAGTGCTTTGACGACCTAAGCCTGTTTGCCACCCATCAGCAATAGTTTAAGTACATGGATCATCGGTAAAAAAGATGCATCGTCATGTCTTGGTGTCATGGAATCCCGTCATATCTCCAAACATCTGGCACCAGTAAAATATTAATATTTATATCAATCAAGGATGAGAAAATAACATTTTTCATTTGGCATTAGTTGCATGCAAATATTCAATTATTTTGTGAATATGTCAATTGCCTCACAGACAATCTAGATAGTTTGAGGGTGCAGCATGTTTACATTTTAACAAGCATAAAGAAGAAATATCGGATCAAAATTATAGTCCACTTGGAAGATAACGTATATATTTGTTTGCATAAGTTGGTGAGTTACAGTGAGTCCCCTGGGCTGCAAGAAAAACTAAACTGTTGGATGCTAGACAAAATAAAATCTCCAATGATGAAAAGTAAGAGATGACCAGAAAAATGCGGTTCTTCTGTCATGCCATGGAGGCTTTGACAAAGAAATAATACAGGGGTCTGTCGAGGGAAGACGAAGAAGAGGCAGTGATCAAGAGTGCTGGTGTGCAGCAGCCAGCACAGCGCAATTTGCGCCATTGGACTGAAAAGGGGAGAGAGAGAGAGAAAGGTTGATTTAAATACTTACAAAGTTTTCTGTTTCATTATCAGATGTGGGACAAACAATCCTAAAACTGATTGAAGAATTTGATTCTGCTGCATCAAAAATGAGTTCTCTTGATTCTTCACTAACTTTACTAAGAATAAACATAGGTTCTGAGGACTTTATCCACTTCTCAGCTTCCTCCCTATACTCATCCATGATGCTGGCTGCAATAAAATAATTTAAAATACTTGAAGACTATACAAATTTTCAAAATGTTCTTGAAAGAATATAGCCCTCCAAACTGCTTACATCTAGTCTAGAGTGGTAGGAACAGCCAGACGCAGCCTAGCCAGACAGAGACTAGCTTGGCCTGCCAACTTTAATCCTAGCTATGCCTAGCCTATATGGTGACCTACGGATTTGATGTTGTTGTGGGCGTCATGTGATGATGGTTGTTCTGATGGGAAATCCCCTCGACAAGGCGCACATGATTTGTCCAACAAATTCTATTCTAAAACTAATTAAATTGCTCTTTCTGTATGCCTACGCAATGAAATCGGTGGTAAAATATTTCATGGGATAAAATAAATTTAAAATTTCTTTAAAAATATATTTTTGTAAATTAAGTTGTATAAAAAGATGTTTTAATAAGTTAATCGGATTTTTAGTTTTATTTCTGTAATGTTTATGTTTTGGAAATGTACTGGTGGTTCCGCCTACTACTTGCAGGTTGGAAAAAACATTTTTTAATAGCTGTTATTGGTTTGCTTTGTTGTATGTAAGTAATAGTGATATATAGGCCTATAGCATGTTTTATTATAATATTTAGCACAAGTATATGTAACTTGTTCATGTATACACTTGCAAAATACTATCCAAATGGAATACTAAGGAAGGCTTATGCTACAACAAGGTCAACTAATCTAGCCTAGGCTACGTAGGATAGGACTAGCAGACAGAAGGCTGGCACAACGGTCACACTAGCGTCTCAAGCCTGGCTTGACTCACCGCGGGTGAGATTTCAAGCCAGGCTCGAAATTCTGGGTCGGTCACACTAGTTGGATTGACCTCTAAATTATGAAAGTCGGAACAGCAGAGCCGTAAAGAGAGAGTTTCGCCAACTCTGTTTCACGGGATTCGATATACGCGCGTGTGATTGGGTGGATCGCAATCAAAGATTTTACACCAGACGTGCCCGAACCACTCTTCTTCAACTGATCTTTTATCAGCTTGTATTTAATGCCTACATTCTTCTAGACTATGTGAATCAAAATATTGTAATGTCAGGCCTCTTGGTAAATAAACTTCTTTATTAAGACCCGTGAGAAGTTTTGGGAGGTGCTCACATGCATGCTCCTCAACTTTACTGATATTAATTAACTCCTTGCATTTTGTGGCTGAATAAGTATTGAATTGATAATTGAAAATTAAAGGAAGTGACAGCAGCAAGTAGTCAGTATGGCTGAAGAAAAAGAAGTAAAGAAGAAAAACGAGACACTGTCCACCGAAGAGATTATTGAGGAAACCGCACATGATTATTCTCAATTCTTCATAACAGATCCCCTAAAAGAGGTAAGATGCTAATAGTTTCAGATTCATATCAAAGTTTTACTACATATGTGACAATTTATTTTATTTCAAATTTCACCCAATAGTGGATAACCCACCACTTTACAGTATCACTTAATAGTACACATGAATCAAGGAAATGATGATTATTCCAACATGCCAAAGTCAGTCTGAAGTTCAAGATTAGGATCAGGCCAGCTCCACCAATTAGCACCAGGAACATTAATCAATTATGTCTGTTGTTTGTAAATAAATAATTTAAAATAAGGTACAGCGCATGGGGAACATCTTAAGCACCAATCTAGAGCTTCAATCCTCTCCATCTTTAATTAAAGCATGTTTTTTTTTGTTTTTTTTTAACGTGTGTAAATTGTGAGATTCTTATCCCCACAGAAGCAAGCAGTTGAAGAGAAAATTGAAGAAATGCTCACCAAACTTGATGAGTTTTGTGCTGTTGTTGATATTGTAAGTTTTATGCAAGGTGATTGCTAATAATGATGATGATGTCAATGATGGCAAAGACAATGACAGTGATAGTAACGACGACGACGAGTTCTATCAGATAAAATCGGTGGGTAGTTTAAAAGTGAGCTAAGTCACCACATACCACCACCCCACCCACACCAGCATTAAGCTGACAGGGTTAAAAAAAAATTTCTTCTCTGGCCTAGTAATTGTAGCTCCACCCTAAGTAGTTATGTATGAACCTTGGTGGGGCCAAGTATGAGAAAAGAGATAGCCATAATAAAACTTCTGATGCTGATGCATTCAAGACCCTCCATAAATCTTAACCTCTTTAATCAATAATTCTTATAAAATATTTAATGCCAGTCACAAATAATATTCTTCTAACAGGCACTATACAAATACTCTAATTTCATTATTAAGTAAACGATAACTTCAACTAAAAATTTTTTCGCAAGAATTTGGGAAAGTACTGAGCAATAACACGTCAGGTAGGGCAAACATCATTCATAATTTTTTCCAGACTCAAAAAACAACATCAGAATAGCATTGCAGTACCCGTTGCTACTTGGATATCAGATTCATCACTAACCACCGAGCGCAAGCTCAGTGGTCAAGTGGTTAAGACACCAGGCTAGTTATCTGGAGATCATGGGTTCGATTCCCACCTGAATCGCTTGCAAAATTTGTTTTCACATGCATTTGGGAACATACTGAGCATTCAGTACGATAACACATCAGTTAGGTCAAACATCATTCATATAACTTAACTGTTGACGTGATAAATGGCTCTTGCTTCTAATATAGTAACTGTTCTGTTTTCATTGTACTTCCTTTTCGTAGATTCGTTCAGAGGCTTCGTTGTCACTCAACCACTGTCTTCCAGAAATCACAGCGAAAATGAACCAAATGCAAGAATTATTTAAACAAATTGATCAATTAGAGGTTAGATAATTTTTATTTAATTGAAAGCAAGTGTATACAAAGTGTAATCTTGTCCCCTGTGAACTAAATATGTGGCAAAGACAAGCCAACTAGTCACTCGTCACAAATCCTGTTTTGGAGATAATGGCCAAAACATGCTGGAATGTCAAATTGTTGAAATTTATTTTATTGCACTAAATTAACCTCTATATATTATGCTATACATTTATTTTCCTCATTTTCAATGTTAAAACAACATTTTTTTACGATTTTGTAATGATTTCTGTCTGAGAAATGCCCAAAATCATAGACTTTAAAGGCTTATTTCTCAAAGATTGTTCTTTAAACCAATTTATGTTTAAACTCCTGTAACTTCATAATGAGCTGTCGGATTTAAATTATTTTTTACCATTGTGTAGCTCTTATTTTACTTTTTAACCTTGTAAAAATCAGTTTTTGCGATGAGTGACTGGTTTGGCTTTGTCTTTGCCACATATAAGTATGAGACTGGAGGAGGAGAGTGATGTTGGACTCAAAATTTTGGGATCAGCATTTTAACCAACAAAACTATAACAAGCACAGTCTTAGGTGTGTTACGCTCTGTTCGCACTTGATGCAATGACCTTGGGTAATAATGTGATGTGCTTCAAGGCCTTGTTGGAATGAAATGCTATACAAGTGTGTGATTTGATGATAGGCCTGATGATGTCATATCACACCAAATGGCATCACACCAATACCTAATGCCATGATGATGTCATCACACCAATAATGGCATAATGATATCATATCACACCAATAATATCATGATGATGTCATATCACTCCAGTAATGGCATGATGATGTCATATCACACTAATGATGTCATATATCACATGATTTATATTGATATATTGTTGTTGAATACAGTACATGTTAAAATAGAAAGTGGAAACAGACACATGTATATCCAGGATGCGAGAACTCATTTGTATTTATTTCACCATAGAGGGCTCACTATATATCACAATATTAATGTATGGACAAATCACAGGTATGATTGAACAAGTATCTCACTTATGCTTTGTAATCAATTGTAGAAGTATTTTAAAATATTCATAAGAGAAATTATTATATTGAAGGCTTTTGTGGGAATAGTTAAAGAAAATGTTACCATGATGGAAGAACAAGTGAATCAAGCAGAAAAAGATCTTGGTGGGATGAAAACTTTGAAAGGATTCTTAAATTCTATTCCTTTGTTTTCACAGGTAAGAACATACATTTGCTGTTCACCTTTATTATGGACCTTTCCTCTAAAGCCTGCCCTTTTGGATATTATTACTAAGTTCCTACAACCGACAGTGTAAAAGGGTACGCACACACGTGCACGTGTGGGACATGCGCGTATTCCTGGCTCTGTCCTGATTAGTCAGTTTGATTGATGCTCTGGAAAGGTCAATTGTTATTAGTAAAATCAGTTTAATTACTCTTATGTATAATTTCTATGATGTAGATTAGGCCTATGTTTTTTACTTTGATTTATTTGTTTGCTTTATGTACTTAATGCTCTGTTACTTGTTTTATTTTCTTTTTATACAGAAATCATCAACTCATAAAAACACAACTGTAAAGAAATACACTCAACCAGAAATCTTCCGTGCAAAAGACTACTTTGTAGAATCATGACTACAGATGTTATAGGTCAACAATTTTAATCTTCCAATAAAGTATAGGCCTAATACTATTATATATGATTCTGTCCTGTTTTCTAATTGTTAGGCCTACTGAACTACATTTTTGGCTGAATAAAGAATGAAAAGCTAAAATGAATCAATGAATGAACCCAATAAATACAATACTGGACAAAATGAAAACAAACATCACAACCAGGTTGTAGTGAGCCACCTATCGACCAAGTCTTGAGCAGATCGGGAAGGTTTCAAATTGTTTATGCAAATCACTGACGGTCATTCATGACGGCGTCTGCGGAGGTGAGGGAGGAAAATATCCCCCATCAGACAAACATGAAAGACCACCCTCATCCAAATTTTACGCCAAGGTTGTGGAAATGAGAATATTTGTTTTCCAATACAAGCAAAGTTTGTTACTAATAAAAGCACGATTTTTTCCCATCCTAAGCCATGTATTCCGTCAGTGAGAATTTTTTTTCTTTGACCCTCTAGATGGCCCCTCTGTCGGACATTGAGAGCCGCCACTGGGGTCATTCCCAGTTTTTCACTATAAATATCAAAAGAGGCCTATACAGTTAATTATTCATATATTTTTGTCGATTTATATGAGGAGGAAATTTTAATTGTTCATAAGAAAAAATGCATTCCATTATTATTGCAGTGCGGATTTAGAGGGTGCTCCCCTACCCCATCCCCTTGTAGAAAGTTAAAAAGAAAAAATAAAGAAAGGAAAGAAAAAAATTGATCGCCCAAAGCATAGAAAAAGAAAATAAATTTTCTTTCTCTATGCCTCAGAGGTTATTTTCGTCTGGTGTCTAGCAGGGGCATGTCCCCGGACTCCCTAGGGTAGCGTTATCTCAATCGGTCCAACTTTCGGCTCCCCCTTTAGACATCTCTGGATCCGCCCTTGATTAGCTTCCAATCAAACGCACATCAAAATCAATTTTCATTTTCACGTTTTTACTACAAAAGTCTTAAAATAGTCCGTGAAAAAAGAATAAAGAGATTTTTTTTATTAATATCGATTACCGGTAGGTGGTGAGGATTTCTTCTATTGAAATTTCAACTAATTTATTTAAATATAGGCCTGCAACATAAGCAATTCATCACCGACCGTATGTGAAGGCGTGAACGGATTTCGTAATTGTAATTGATAGGTTGAAATCCGGGTCGATCTTACCAAAAACCGTCATAGAAGTAACCTTTTAATCTTGGCTACCACTCCTTTCAAGCCTCTCACTTCCGTTTCTCCAATCTTTATGACTGTAAGTGTTTATAATTTTAGATGTAGGCCTATAAGCCAATAAGTGAATAAATTATACCAAACGTTCCGATATGAAATTATATTTTTAACGACGCTAGAAATACTACCTCCAGTAGTATCAAGGACTTGGGCCACATATCATTCTGACACGATGACGTTTTTTTTCAACGGTCGCGGAGTATTTTTGCAATGTTTGTATACTAGCTTATTCACTATAAAATACGTATAATAAATTCTGTAGACAATGTTCTCCATCGAGGCGAATATGCATTACGTTTTGAAGCGTGTACTGTAGTTTCTTTGTCAGTGTTCAAACACAAAAGTAAAATCAAAACCAAACAAACGTTGGTATTTGGCCTCAAGGTGTGGCAAATACACCCTGAGCCAAATACCACTTTGGGTCATTCAAGGGATTAATACAATAGCATAGATTTAAATGTATTTGGACGAGGTTGGTTAACCTTATGGATAATAATAATTTAAGTTGAAGTGTAGAAGTGGTTGGCGCATCGGTTGTGGTTTGGACTCCCAACCTCGAGGTCGGGGGATCAAAACTCTCGCTGTGCAAGTCGCTTGTGTCCTTGGGCAAGGCACTTTATCTGCGGTTGTCTCTCTCCACCCAGGAGTAAAAATGGGTACCTGGTAGGTTCAAACACAGCCTGCGCTGAATACAGCTGCAACATTATGGAATTCCCCTATGGGGCCTGAGTGTGTGTTCCATATGTGCTTGATCCAGTAATCCGGGGTAATAATGTTCAGCGCATAGAGAAGTTTGATATGCGCTATATAAGTATACAATAATAATAATAATAATAATAAGTTGAAAACGTCTCTTTTATAACAGTGGCACACAACTACCTCTTGTGAAAGCGAGTCCAAAAAAAAGCATACAAAATAATTGAACAGAATCAAAACAAATGTTAAACATCATAATTTTAGTGAATGACTTAAATTAGGATCATTTACAAAAGGTTAAACTTAACAACTAGATCTACTAAAATGATAAAGAAAAAATAAAAAAGTGACAAATACGGGGCCTATTGAGGTTATACCATGGAGGAAGAAAATGGTTATACTGTACTTAGCAGGAGAGGCAGCAGGAGGTAATCAAAAATTAATTGTAAATCTGTGGTTAGGATCCTTTTTGATTTTAACAAAGAATTCACTTACAAATTACACCGCCAACATGCCTTCTTCCGAAGTTGAAATCACAGCAAAGGCCAAGCTTCATAACTTACAGTGGGTAGATACAGCTTGCGTATCTAGAAGTCTTGAAATGGGGGTGCTGATGGGGGTGAATGGGGGGGCCCCTCGATGATCAGTTGAGGGACGCTCAAAATAAGGTGATTTTATGTGATTTTTAACTACTTGCAAGTGACATTTGGGGGGGGGGGGCGCGAGTAATTTTTGGAGGGGCGTACAGTTGAACCTGATTTACAATTGTGAATGGTTTCGCCATACCAAAGCAACAAAGCCTCCTTTTATCCCATGCGGGTCAAACAAGACAAAGGTGGTACTTGTCTTGTATTTGGCGACTTCCACACATTGGCAAAAATTACCACTCATCGTCACTTTTTATTTATATTAGGCCTAAATGACGTCTGTGCAAGGACGTTTGTATTATGACATACGTGTTTTACTATTCAAATGTTCATTTACGTGAATCTGTTATTTAATTATCTTTGAATTCCGTCTTTTGAAAGATAAATTACCTTGGAATTCAATCTTTCTGATATAAATTATCGTTTAAATTCGTCTTTCCGCGACATTGGCCTCAGTCTTTACTACTTTCACAAATTCCGGATAAATTACGATGCCTTCTCCCTCTTTCCGGGATAATTGTCTTGTTGGCTGGCTGCTAGCAAACAATAAAATTGGCTGCTCGAACCTTGATATTTATTGTAAAATTATGCATTAGTTCATTTATTGTTAAACGAGATTTTTATGGAGTTGATATCCTAGTATAAGAAATGAAACTGGATTTCGCAATTCCAGTAAGAAATTATTAGATATGGAAACCATTTGAGTGTCAAAGAGGTGAATCTCTTACTGTTTAGTCACAGACCCCATATATAGGATCTGTGGTTTGGTTTATTTAATTTCATTCCACATAAACATGTACATAAACATTAAGATAGGTAGACAACAAATGTAAAACTGAGCACAGAGAAAGAACAATTTTTCTCTATGGTTAAAGTAGATACGCACTACTCTTCGGTAGATGCTATGGCAAATATACTCCTATTTGAATCCAAAACTTTGGGAACAAAAAATACACTTAGTAGATGGTAAATTTATTTCTATTTCTACACAGAAATTGTCGAATCGATGAGGTAAACACCGTCTTGTCTTGGTCACATTCCGAGGTGCAGTAAGTCACGCCGTTAAACAAAACGATTGGTCTCCTATACTGTATTTAAAACAAAAATTAAAAAGAAAATATGGATAAAGATGTTGGGTGACATTATTAAGTGAGATGGCATCTATTTTGGGTTGGGGTGGTGGAAAGGTACCATAACGTTCCTGTACATCTTGTCTTGAGTCCATCTTTGGATACAAAGTATATCTGACATGTCATACTGAACAATGTACAGTATTATGTATTAATTACGGTACTTTTCTTAATACAGTAGGCATATTATTAATCATACCTGGACTCATTATTATTAACATGTGTGTTTACCTTTTCAACTCCGTTTAGGTGGCTATGCCCTAAAGTTCTTAAGAACACATATAAGTTTCCTTTCATACTCATATTTCAGTGTCAGAATTGTATATTATGTATGGTATTTTATTACGATTGTATGGAAAATAAACTTTATTTGAGATTTGATTTGATATATTAAAGGACATGGTAGAAATTTTAATTGTCATATATTCTGGGACTGCTATCATTAGAAATACGAATTAATAGTATTTAAATTATCGTTGACTTGTCAGCACTCGGGCTTCCGCAGTAAACGTAGTACTGTAATTTATCAAAATGACATCGCGATAGCCTTGACCTTGTTTGCGGAAGTTACTACGTGTTGCCAAGTAGAGCATATCAAGTAGAAGATAACCAGTTCAAAGTGCAGTGATTTATCGAACAGTATGTTGTTTTAGTACAGGGGTAAATAGATGGATCGTATGATAAACAATTTACTTTGTGTGGTATGGTCTTCTCAGAGAATGTCGAAGTTCAACCCTGCTTAAGCTTGGCGATCCAAGGAGGTTGGTCATTCCACAGTAAAGTTAATTATTTAAAAAAGTTATGTACATTTCGCCTTTAGGCTGACTACTTTAGATATCTAAAGGAGTTTTCAAACATTAATGGAGCAAGTGAAAGATGCCATGATTACATTCCTAACCAAGCAATTTCAAAACCATTCACATACAAGGACCACTCTATTACCACCTGCAACTATGCTGCTACCTAGCAATGCAGTTGAAATTACAGACTATCCTGTATTACCGATAGGCAACTCGTGCAGTGACACATTAGACAAGCTTTAATATTAAAATTTTGATCGATGAATGTCCAACTTTCTATATAAAAATGAAAAAAAAAAAAATTAAAAATACTATTTTGCTTTACATTGATTCGTTTGTTTATTACATCAACATCTCCAACTAAACGGAACTGAATGGAACTACAGTATACAAAAATAAACATTTACAATTACAAAATACTGAACATTTTTACATAATGCCACTTTCGACAAGCCTCCAGTAGATAGTTTTTGAAGTGAACACATTTGTAACTACTGAAAAAATATCAATGTAATTTTTCGGGTTTTTTTGTTGACACAATTGAAAAACAAAAAAAAAAACAAAAACAAAAAAAAACAACATTGGACCATTACGCGATAATGTTGAATTTAAATTAGAATGTAACAGAATTCAGTGGTTTGATTACGCTAACCTTATGATAAACAAACATTTCACCTTTATTTCATTCATTAAAACTACACGATCCGTAATACTGGTACGTATTTGATATCAAATACTGTTAACATCCATTCCAATATGTAAACACTGGAAAATAATTTTAAATGAATGCGATCATAAATCAATGTATTATTACTACGTGGCCACTCATGTGTTAGGAAAATAGGTACATGAGTACACATTAATTACGATCATAACGAGACATGATGTACATGCGTGTTTCCGGCCTATCATGTATTGGGAATATTCCAGCAAAAACAAGTGTAAAACATTTGCGAACGTTTTGGTTTCGGGTGTGGCGCCCGTCGGTAAAAACTGGCCCCATATTTTCTAACTCACTGGATGTTTTAGAGACTATAAAATCGAAACATTCAGAGACCCTTTACAGACGTTTTAAACATCACTTACTTTCCTATCTTATTTGAAACCCAATTGAAATGTTTCAAAAATAGTAAGTATACCTCAATGATTTTACAATAAAAGGTAACACAAACGTTTACACAGTACCCAAGTGTGATTACAAACCATATCATTTGCCTCAACTTGAAAACAACTTAGGCCTTAATAAAGCCAAATTAGTAATTTCATTTTATGGTTAGAATGTTTATACATTAATTTAGTATAGTATTATACTTTTCACAAACTAAACTGCGCCCTTTTACTTCGTTTTCGAAATCCGGATCTGGTATTATTTCGTGTAACTAACCCATCTTTGTTCCGATTGATAACATAAATTACATCAAAGATAGCTTGTAATAACACTTATTTATTGTGTTTTTAAATAAACATAGATCACCATATCACATATGCATGACATGGTTATTCAAACAATCAATCGAAATCCCTGACTATTCCATTGTTAATGGTTTCTTTGATATAAAGTACATACCGTACGTGAATACTCTTTGTATAAGTTCAACATGAACACAATTCATGTAAATTACATACATTAAATAGGGAAGCTACCGTAATATATTTGAATAATGAGCGTTAACTATTGTGAAATCCAACATAGTCAAAATAAGGAAATGATGAGATTTACGTATGGATTTGAGAAATAAGTGTCATTTTGATTATGGAACTACCATGGATATCTATTTTTAATCAACTCACAAGTAAATTTTTAAATAAAAATAATTAACAGGTTAAAAATTTGGAACGAAAAAAAAAATTATAATTAATTATGTAGGACATTGAATACTTGACCTTATATCGTTCTTGAAAGGCAAAAACCAATCAAATTATAATACTTAATATGGTAAAAACAAATTAATCTAAATTAAGTGAATGAACTAAACGATAATAAACATACAACATTTCAAACTGAAAAGTACAAAATGTTGACTGATTCTTAAACTAAAGTATACAGCAGTACCATATTTGTACAAAAAATAAATTGAAAATATCTGCTGAGATTAATGCCCATGCCAGTTATGTTTTAATACTAAAATAACATAATTTAACAAGATGACTGAATCATACATACATAAATGTCATTCAACATGGTACAAGTATATATATGCTATATATCATAAAAATTAAAAAATAGTTATCAAAAGGAATGTATAAATTCATGTACAAAATAAAACACCACTGAACTACTCGGCAGTATAAAATAGAAAAAAGGATTACATTTGATTCCTATTTTCTTTTCCTAACATGAATTTTCGTCTGAGGCAAGTGTCTCAGGTTTTCATAGCTTCAAAATTTGGAGCATTGTTTGTCTAGATTAGCAAGATTAAGATATTAGTACTGTACCGTACTATTTAAATACAAATTTACATGTACTGAATACAGCACCCACAATCAATGAAATCAAGAGAAAAGTGCTTCACTCATTTCTGTTGAACATCTATATTATGTACAATGAATTATGTTAACCTTTATTTACAAAAATGTCATCATAACATTTATACACCAATAATTTAGAAAAATTGCAATATTCATATTGCTTCTTTTGCGTATTCTTGAAACCTGACCTTTCACAGCTCCATTATCCTAGAAGAGGAAGTTCATTGAAAGTCTCTTTGTGATTTTTTGATAGAATCTTAGAAGTTAACAATACTATTAGTTAGTATGTTGTTATCTACTATTGTACCAGAAAATATTATGAGTTACATGAACAAAAATAATTTGAATCATAAGATTTCCCCTACATAAGATGCTTTCAATTTAACTTTTAGAATATTTTAAACAATTTGTTTATTATTCTGAATAACATTTAGACACCTGGACTTGAAACACTTTCATTTTCTTTAACAGGAAGATGATTCTTTTGTATTTGGTGGCGTTGCAAGGTTCCTTTTGATTTGAACTTTAATCCACACTTTAAACACTGATGAGCAAGCAGCAAGTGGTGTCTGTGCTCATGAGAACGAAGTCCATTGATGTAAAGATAAGTAGCTCCACATATGTTGCAGGTGTGTCTTTGTTTTTTCAGTTCCTCAATTATCTCTCTCTCTATTGACTGACAAACATCTGAAGTTTCATTAGGTTGGCACTTTGCTATGTGAAGTTGTAAAATATAACTTGACGTCGTTTTAAAACCACAGTGTTTACACATGAAGTCACGGTGATTTTTTGTTGGATTTGGATCCTGATTTTCAGGAGGATTTTTAATCCTTATTTTCTCCACATCATCTTGGTGAAAGTCATTATTTTTCGGATCTTTCTTAAATTTAGCAAAGTGAGCCACTTTTATATGTACACGAACTTCATGTTTTTTAATATGAGAGAAATTACAAAATTGACAATGGTGACGTTTGACTACAGTATTTTCTTCAATATTTTTTACAATTGGTGGTCTGCCTCTTTTTGGCTTTTGACCAGTATGTTTCTGAAGGTCTTTAGTCATTGGCACCAAATGCCATAACTTTTGCTTAGAATTAAATTTCACCTTTATTTTTTCCATCTTTGGTGAAGGTTGTTGGTCAGGTGGATCAACATCACCAGTGCTCACATGTTTATACTCTAACAATTCTGCAGCAGCTGCAAGAACTGACAGAGATTGTTCAGGCTCGACGTCTGATACAGACCGCAATGATTCCGAAGACACGCTACTCTGTTGAGGCATGCCTTCATGGCCATTCAGGTCTGGACTCTGAACCACAGGCTCCAAATACTTTGCAGGTCTGTCTTGTTCTTTTTGACTTAGATCAAGTGGTGTACATTTAACATCAGGATTCTCAACTGTGGGGTGGGGTTTCCTGCTTAGATCCAGTGGAGCAGAGTAATTTTCTTCCGGTTTTTTAACAGTGACATTGTTGTGAAAATCTTTTGACCTCATACTTAAATCCAATGCTGAGAAGGTCTGTTGTGGTTGAATGTTTATTGCCTGTAATTGTCTGGTAGCAAATAAATTGTGTGAATGAAAATTATTTTGCTGCTTTGAACTGTGTATCTCTGGTTTTCTCAATTGAACTGCATTATGCCTTGGGGCAGGCCTAGATGTATCAATGATAGTAACTTGAGGGGGAGCATTAGAGGTTTGAAAATGAGGAGTATGTGTTGTGAACATTGCCACTGAGTTAGAAACAAGTGAATTATTCATAACTTTATTTACAACACCTGTTTCGATAGGCACTACCGTATGTGAAACAGGTTTTTGAGGATCTGATTGAAAATGATACTGAGGTGTGGCCACAAATGATTGGTTAAATGAGACTTGGGGGCTGATTTTTGTTGAAGGTCTGTACACTGGAAATGGTGGATTACTTCTGATTTCTTGTGAAATAGAGTGTGTTTGCTGGACAGGACTGAAAAAAATTCCCTTCCTATTTGGAATGCTGGATGGATGTGGTGGTCTTGGTGACAACATATGAAATATAGGAGCATTGGTAACAAGAGAAGGTTGTTGTAAACGTGGTGTTGTTCCAGTAAAATTCCTTCTCTGATATAATCTTCCCCTCATTTTCTCAAGCAACTGCTCTCTGACTGTCAAAGTAGTTGATCCTTTAATATTTGATCCTTTTCTATTGTACTTGGATTTTGGAATTGAAATTGGAACAGGCAAATTCGTAATGGAATTACGAGGAAGAGCAAGCACAGATTCATTTTCTACTTGAAAGCAATTTCTGTTCATTTCCTTTTCGTTCACAGCAACTGGCAAGTTGTTTTCAATTGTTGACTGGTATGCCCCATCATTATTGATGTTGGAATGTAGAGTGGGTTGATATCCTGGTGGTGGCCTCTGTAATTCTATCATTTGATTTGGTTCACTCGTTTGAACAGTTGATGTCCTATGTGAATTGCTGTGGATTTGCATTGGCGTCTGCAATGTAGAGTCCCCATTCGAAATTGTCTTTTGAACAAATTTCAAAACATCTGAATCATAAATAGGAACACAAATTCTTCCATGAGGCTCATGCGATAGACCTTGGTAAACTGGTTGATTTTGCTCAGGTTTATTAGGCACAACGCTGTCTGAGGCAGACAAGTGCTTTTGAATCTCAGAGTAAGTTGTCTGAGAAACCAGTCCAATAACACCTTTGGATGGCAACTCTATTGGTACAATTACTTTCTGTGGATTTTGTTGTGGGGATTGACTTATGTTATTTATGCATGTATTCATAGGGTTGTTAAAATTAACCGTATGATGAAAAGGAATTTCTTGCCTCATAAACCCATGTCCATATCCATAGCCACCTCTTCCTCTTCCTCTTCCTCTTGAGCGACCACTTCCTTTTGGACGGCCCCGAGGACGTTTATATGGTGTTTCATTACTTTGATTGGGTGAAGTATTCGCATTCGACTTGTTGCCAATCTCTAAAGATGTTTGTAAACTATCTGGTTTAGTTATATTCACTGTCAATTTCTCATCTTTTGTTGATATTTGTGTAGTTGAGTTATCTTCTGTATTACCTTGTTGTATTTTGCCCACAAGTGTGTCAGAATTTGATTTGTTGAAGAAACACTGACTGGTTTCATTTCTGTTGTTAATTAGATTTACACCTGCAACACATTTACTTTTTTCTATGTCTCCATCATTTTGGTTGTTATCCAGCATACATTTAGGAGACATTGGAATGGTCTCCATATTCTGTGACGTTTCTGGCACTCTTGCAATCCTATCAACATTCAGAGCAGTAATACTGTTTGCTGCAGTAGAAGGTTTTGATGATGGTGAAGAATGCTCAGTAGCCTTAAAGGTTTGCATAGAAGTAGCTATGTTGCCCACTGACATTGAATGCAATTGTTCTATTGTCCTGTCCGACTCAGAGTTTGATAATGAGGTAGCTAAATGCTGATCAATGTTCATTTCAGTATTTGAGTGATAATTTTTATTATAGTCAGATTGCTGTAGTGATATATATTGTGTAGGAGTCACAGCTAATGTTTTCTCTGCTACTGGAGAGCCAGTAGTTATAAATTGCTCTTTTCCAATTTCTGACAACTTCACTTGTGGTTTCTCTTTAGGTGTTGTCAACATATTATTTTTGATAGAGTCTGTGGTTTCCTGAACATCATCTGAGGATGAATATACTTGTTTTGCATCATCATCTGAAAAAGTTTGTTTAGTTGTTTGAATGACACACTGATCTGTCACCTCACAGGGCCTCTGTAGGGTTTTGACATCACCATCATTGTCTGAATGTTCTTGATGAAATGTTGATTCTTCTGGTACAAATGTAATAGCATCCTGAGAACTCTGAACTTCATTGTCTGAATTTTTTTGATGAAATGTTGATTCTTCTGATACAAATGTAATAGCATCCTGAGTACTCTGAACTTTATTGTCTGAATGTTCTTGATGAAATGTTGATTCTTCTGATACAAATGTAATAGCATCCTGAGTACTCTGAACTTCATTGTCTGAATGTTCTTGATGAAATGTTGATTCTTCTGGTTCAAATGTAACAGCATCCTGTGTACTCTGAACAACTTCTAAACATGTCACTTCAGTATTAAATGCTGAAGTTTGTTTTGCTGAATTTGACTCCGTATAATTATTATCATTAACATAATCTGGAGAGGTCGAAGTTGAATATTTGTTGGTCTGATTGCAATCAATAGTAGCATCACTTGGATTACTCCAGAATGATTCTTTTCCAGCCAAAGACCAACATTCTTTGATTAAAAGTGTTGAGCCACTGTTAGTTTTATCATCAAGATTAGGTTGGCTATAATCTACAATTCCATCATCAGGTATATTAATGGATGTTACAGTGTCCCTTTCAGATTCACTTGTTGGTGTGAGAGGACACCATTTATCCTCTACTTCCTCCTCTAAATCTACTTCCTCCACATGTTCCTTCTTCATAATTTCTCCCTCAGCATTTACATGGCCTTTAAAAATCACACTGTCCATGGCAGTATTAACTCCCCCACCCTCTTTGGTAGGATCAGATAATGTTGTTCCAAGATCAGTAAGAAATAAAGAATCAGCTGGTGCTGCCTGTAATCCTGTAGATGGTTTTTCTCCATTCTCTTCAGTCCTATAATCATATCCTGAGAATGATTTGATAGATTGGAAAATATTTCGTGGCTCATGGTTAGTCGTACATGCACCTCCAGCTGGGAGCTCATCACCATCTGATGGTGATGGTAACCATGCTGGTATTACATCAGTTAACATATCTGTAACATTTGGAACCTGCTGATCATCACTTTCCCCTGTACACACATTGTAGTACCCGTACCTAGGAAGCTTCGCCTTGTGAAGAACGACAGAGCAGTTCCTCTTTTTTGCTTCATTCTTTAAGCGTTTTAGAAGAACCCTCTCAGTAACATTCTCTTGTGTGCCCTTTACATTGAGTTTGCTACTCATTTTCAAAATCAGTCTTCACTACAATAAAAAAAAACAGAATAAATTATACAATGACTTGCTTAAATCAGGTTTCTAAATTTGTTTGTAATATTCAATACAACTATCTATCTATCTAAATCATGTAGATTTACACTGGATAATCAATTAAGCAAACTATGTGCAATAAATCAAATGAGTTGCTGTACCTACATGGGTCATCTTCATCAACTTAATCCATGTCAAGCACAATTAATTTAATAAAGTTCTATCAAGCATAATCTGAAAATTAACAAAGAAAAACAAATTTAGTATTTCAAAATAAATATGAAATGGCAAATAATGTTCCAAATTTAGAAGATTTAAAAGATTTGTAATAAAGTTTGTGTGTTGTACATTAGTTGTTTTATTTTATGTAATAAAGTGAAATGGATTTTCCAAAACCAAATTAATCTTGAATCTTGAGAATCAACCAGTTAGTGATTTGAAAAATGTTTTCTATCCTCCCATGTAACTGACTGCACCATTTTGAAACATTTTGTCCTTCATAGTTTCTTCATGGAAAATTTATTTTAAAAAATTAATTCTATCCAAGGACAAGCTCAAAGCTTGAGTATTTGTTGCATATAATACAAGTCCTTGAAGTTATGTACACTGGCAGTTTCATCAAAGCATTCTTGAATATAAAATCATAGCCTACAAGAGAGTTTAAATAACTGCTGATTCTGCTTACTCCCTATCATTAACCCCATATACAACAGCGAATCGTTCTATCTATCTACAGATGTAAGCATCAACACATATCGCGATAGAAAAATAAGCTTCAAAAAGGAAATTTACAACTTTGTTCACATTGCAAGTTTTTATAACTTGGAATTAAATGAGAAACTGAGATTAGCACAGAAAAGGCAGTGGAAAATAACAGAAGCACTTTATCATCAGGTTTTGCTATGTAATAATTTATCACGAATCCAATTATACATCTTTTAAAACTTCTCAATCAGTAGTTTGAGGTGTTTTAATATTTATACTAATGCTCACACTTCTTATTTGTTCATGTTCAGCCTGATTTACATAATTTCTGACTGCTAAAAAATGGAAAAGTGCCTGAAAGATATTGTGTAACATGGTGGTAATAACATAGTTACACTGTACAATACATGCATTGATCTCAGTCCAAACCCTTAAAAAATGTCTACACAGTTTCACTTTCAAAACTATGTTTTCCACTTCCATTTTTCCAAAACCAAGGAAATGAAGTTCTTCCACTATTTACAAAATATATTGTCATAATATAAAATACTGCAAAAAATATATATACAAATTAGAATGTAACTAAAAAAAGCTATATTTTACTTAACTGTAATCAGACTAATGTATAACTTTCCGCCAAAAAATATATACGTGACAAGAAGCTATTAAGCAAACGACCAATGAATTTTGCAGAAGATGTGAATTTTTACAGCAAGCATATCAGGAAGTGGAAGATATTTAAAACACTGTCCAGGAAGCCATAGACTTTTCTTGCGGATGTTGAAAAGTAATTTGCCATGAGTGGATTTACAGTGCTAGCATTGAAAAGCATTGTTCCCTCACATAAATAGCAGTCACTGTGTAATCACTTATTTGGCAACATGCCACAAATAATTTCAATAGAAAAACAAAAAACTGTAAGGACTACATTATACAGTTCTAGAAATTATCCAAAATGTTTACAGTATTCCCAATCATATGCAATTTCTGTGACAATTTTTGACAATTATTGCTACAAAATAATGGTATGTATAAAATCACAATATATACATGTTTTCATTTTTAATGCATTAAAATGAATGTAGGACATAAACCACCCAGGACAATAACCACCCTGAGAAAAACTACCCAAAGTGGAATATACCATTGTTAAAGTGGAGTGTGCAGTAGGGTGGACAATGTTGGGTGGGCTTGTTTTTATCTAGCTCATTTGTGACTATTTTGATAACATGCATGTAGATTAATACACATTTTAGATTTCAGCAATCACTGTGGTTAAGGTTCTCTTTTTAATGATATTAACACAACATTTAACTTCCAAACTTCATGGAAATTCAAATGTAAAATTTGTAGTAAAATTTGTATTCATTAATAATTCTTTTTTATCTTTATGGTATTTGTATATTTTAGTATTCTAAATTTATTTAAATTTATAAAAGGACTAATTCCTTTAAAAATTACTTTCAATTAGATACAATACAATACATCATTAATTATCCCACATGGGGCAATTCAAAAAAAGATTAAAAACATTACGTCATAAAATACAATAAAATTTAAAAGAATCCAAAAAAATCTGGATTACAAGCTTAAAATACATTACATTACAAAGATAATTCCCTTTAATAATAATAATGATTTCAATGAAAACAGTCATATTCATTAATGTATTAAAACTTTACTACAAATTATACATTTGAATTTACCATAAAGTTTGGAAGTTAAGTGCTGTGTTTAAATCATTCAAATAATGGCCAACTTTTAAGCACAATAATTGTTGAAATCTAAGATGCTTATTAACTTAAATGCATGCTGTCAAAAGAATAATTGAATTGAAGGTGTGTAATATGAAGTCACTATCCTATTGTAAAGCTAGATAAAAACAAGCCCACCCAACATTGTCCACCCCACAAACCACCCCACTTTAACAATGGTATAGTTCATTTTGGGTGGTTTATGTCTGGGTGGTTATTGTCCTGGGTGGTTTTTGTCTGATTACCATTAAGAATCTCCAACATATGATATTCCATTTAAAATTTTGAACAACAGTTAATAGGTTTTATCAATATTAAACAATCATATCAACATACAAATTACTAAAAATATACAACCACAGTTGGGATATTAAGGATACAGTATGTTGAGCTAATGTAAATTTCATATTGTATATATAAATTATTCTCATTCAAACCCCTATAAAAATGCACAAACCACTGATCATAATCATAGTAATTTATATATTAAGTATATACTTTAAATATTAAAACATCAATATAAAAACTAGTCTTATAATACTTACTGCAAATACTGTGAAAATATTCTTAGAAAATATATCTTCAACTGGTCATGGAGGTACAGGTTACTACTGTAGTTACAAAAAAAAACACCTCTGATGCATCACAGAAAAAAAATAATAAAAGCCTCATGAATGGATTCAATTCTGTTAGGTTTATCCAACAATAACTCATCCATAAAGTGTACAGGCAATGTGCCTATTGATCGGATCTTTATGAAAGAAACGTTATTATGACTGTGTAGTCAGGCATAGCAAGTGGGGCTGGAACACAAAGCAGTTGCGTTCAACAATAACAGATGTGTGGTAACTCAAATATTCCAAACTACAGTAGATAAACATAAAAATGGCACTGAAATCTCTGGTTAAAAATTCACACAAAATAACTTTAAAATATCATATATGCAACCTATAATCCATTTTAAATACCTTTTCATTTATTACTTGAAATGTTGTCTAAAGTTGAAGGAAAAACTGCAGAAATGAACTTGATTATTTTCAAATTTAAGTAAATGTTCTGTGGAAATGTATGCTTCAACCAGGAAATGTGATCAGTACATCGTGTTACTACATGATGCATGAACGACGTCAACAAATTATTCATAATAATAATTTAAATATAAATAGCACATACTACAAAGTGCAAATATCTTAAGAGTTGCAGATGGCGGAATCTCCTGGGAAATTTACCATTTGAAACAAAGATTATAAATCTGTTGTCAGAAAATTGATATTGAAAAATACAAAAAGATAATGAATAGTAACTAAACAACAAGAATAATACTTAATACAACAGTCAGCAATCAAAATTAAAGGTCCATCTAATAAACATATTTCCATCTTCTTTTAAGTGAGAAATCAATCAACATTTAAGTTTTTATTTGACTATCAGGAAAGTATTACCAGAATAAGAAAGAAGCAAGGAATAATTGGCTATATGAACATTCCGAACCGAACTGGATTGGATATACTGTATCCAGTGGACACCAAGGATAACACATAGAAGTTTAAAGACTTATTTCCAGTAGGCTCCTTCTTGGTGGTGATTAGGCAGTACACCAGAAGACAATCTTCTACTCTTTTTCAAAGAGCGTACTGCATTCTTTAACGTGCACTTGGACCATACACATATGGGACCGATGGCTATAATGTCTCTTCTGAATGATGGCGCACTTTCTTCTTTCATTTCAAAAGTGCAGTGGATGCAATTGAACCAGGAACAAATGTCAATGGATCTCACACACACCGCACTGTCTTATGAAATGTTTTCTCATACTACTTACATGAAAGCATATTCAACTGATATTTTAGGTTAAAATTTTAAAAGATTCTGAAAAATCAGACACAATGCAATGACTTGTTTGGTATAACATTTGCCAAAATGCACCAAAACAAAGACAGACTACAACAACATTTTCAAATGTGTCTTTCCTTGATAGACCTGCTACCTAACATTTCAAAGTGAGGAAATTCTAGATTGTAAGCATATATTTATTTGACATTATGCATAGTTTAATTAGCAATTTATTCATTTGTACACTACCCAAATTCCATAATCATAATCATTGAATATGTTTTCCAGTTTTATCTTTACAATATAAATATATTTACCTTTTTGAATTGTTCAAAATGGTAATTATAAATATATTTACCTTTTATAACAATTTAAATTTGATTATTATTATTATTATTATACTCTAATTTCCTACCATATGGAATAATTAATACCTATATAGGTCAGATCAGTTCTGTACAGTAGTAAAATTTTATTCAAAAATACACTGTGTAAAAAAAAAAATCAATATGCAGTACCAAATAATGTCAGCAAAAGGAACATGATGAAATTGAGTGTTATAAATCTATAAAACTTCTATTCAGGTTATCTATTAGACAATCTGAGATAATGCCTGCAAAATGCAAATGTTGATAATCATTAACTTGATGAAAGATAATGGTTATTCTCAACAACATGACATTAAGAAATATCCATTATCTTCATGAAAGATCAATATTCTAAACTAAATGAAGAAAGGAGTATATGGATTCAGCAGTTGTGTATCATGATATTAAACATTGTTTTGGAATATGAAAAAATTACTAATTGTTTATTGATATTAGCTTTCTTTTACCATACAAAACATAAAACCTACATATGTAATATATGTAAGCCAACATTTTGAAGTTTTCACCATTTACGTTTTAGATCTGTGCAGGTGGACCTCTGAACCTCACTCTGAATTGTTGTTGTTACCAGAACTTGGAATGGACGTGCAGGAAATGTTGTACACATAAACTAGAGGTGATTTTCAACAACTGTTCATGGCCCCTTTTTTAAGTTGGACCCCATGGTACCCCATACACCAACAAAACAAAACAGGAGTTTCAGCAAGGACTGTACATTACTGCCATTACCACTAATAGGACACATCGGATGAATGCCCTAGTTAGTTTACGACGTGTTCTAAGGAACCAAAGGTCCTGAGTTCGAATCGTGTCTTGGTATTCAATTTTCATTTTTTTTTTTAAATTTTAAGACATTTTATTTCCTTAATTTTAAGACATTTTAATTTTGTACAAATAAACATTCTAATTATTTACCTTATTAGCGCTCTTCCAAATATTTTTGTTAAACAGCTCTCAAATATCTTAGAATGTTCAATTATGCAAAAAAAAAATTAAACACAGGCGCAATCTAAACTCACGTCCTTCGGTTCCTTACAACACAGCATTTATTCAATGTGTCCTTTATAAGTAGAAATTAATGGTAAATATGAAACTTGCTGAATAAATTAGATTGGAAGACAGGCTTTACGCTAAAAAAAGAAATGAATAGAGGTAACCTCAGATTAAAACGCAGACCGGTGAGTGGTTGCTCTTGTTTTTAATGGTTTTTCACAAAACTTTTCACCTTTAATTTTTTATCACATGACACGACAATCCCTCTAAATACGATAATTAACTAAAGTTGATTGTAATATCACAATAACCAAATATCTACCAACTTTGTGAAAAAGTGCTAAATAAAGCCAAGTCAAAATTTCACTCAAAAATAGAGTTATAGAATATTATTATGATGACTCCGAATAACGACAAACGTGATGCCATAATTGATTCTATGTTTCATTCTTTATTAGAACATTTACAATGTTCTAATAAAGAACAAAGCGTAAAATTAATTATGGCCTCAGGTTTGTCATTTTTCAGAGTTACCATACTCATATTCTATTTGCGAATAATCAGTGGATCCTTTGGTTTTTTTTAGTAATAGGCCACATCTAAACTCACATATTCAGAATACCTAAAGTCATTAAGGGTTAAATTCTGAATCTAATATACCAGTGGATTTTGAAAAATATGAATATATTGAGCTTAAAACTTTACTTCAAATTAATTTCAACACACATTTGTACTCAGAAAATTAAATCTAAGTTCAGATTCATGTACATTAATTTATTGGTGATTGTAGCCTTAATGTGGAATTTCCCATCAAAAATTCTTTCAGATTATCTATTTGCCATTCTTTGGCACAAGTGAGCTGATTATTCCTGCAAAGGTAATTATACCTGCAAAGGTAATTATACCGTACTTAGCATATAATGTTATTTAAAATAGAACATAATTTTAGAATTCTATAAATAATACGATTATCGTCAATAACACCAGAAAATCTTGTCAACACAACACCATGGAATACTTATGAGAACAATTATTATAATGAAATACAGTGAACTGTTGAATTGAATACCATACAAATCATTATATCTAAATTTCTTTTTAACATAAAATCATTAACTCTGGTTACACATACAAATTAATTGTACTTGGATATTGATATTACAATCTTGAAAAAAAAATGTAATATGATAAAAGCTAATTATTTCAGATAACACTGTGAATATATGTGCCATTGTTCTCATCCATAAAAGGTTTTATAAACTCAGCCTATCATTAATGGTCCGTTCAAGAAAACTGAGTAATGAAATTTGAAGCCAACAAAAGCTTGCAGCACAAAGAAAAATTTGTATTATGAATTCAGTTCATACTAGTCAGAAATCTAATTAAAATATCAAGCATATCAAAATTTGCATTTTACAAATTTAAAATGATATTTTTCTTGGAAAAAACAATGTTTCTTCTCTGTTAATACATACAATAAAAAATAAATATCTGATATTTATAATTATTGAATTTATTTAGATTATCATTATTACCAATAAACTCAACATTTCCTGTTTTTGTTAAATTTACCTTCTTTAAAATGCTAATAACTGTAAATAATTTTCCAATTTTAAATTCTATTTTCACACAACTTTACAATGGCTTGATGGGTAATTATATTTTGATATAATACATTTTCTGATTTGTGCATATTTAAATGACTTTCTCAATAAATTAATTTATTTACTCCAGGTCACTGCTTTTGTTCAAATTGTCTTTAGGGAAAAGAATTAGGCCTACTAATAAATTCAATTAAATTTTTTTTTTTATGTAAACAAACCCCACAAAGAATAATATTTTCATACAATTATATATTATTATACAATTATATAATCAACTTGAGTTTTAAAGAATAATTCAAATGAATGTATTACAGAGAAACAATAATGTATAAAAAAAAAAAAACAAGCCCGACGAGCTCTGTCCCACGGGTTGACCTGTCCAGTGGGGGCTGGGACGAAGCCACCGGTATGGTTGGTAAGGTTGAAACCTGACCACTTTTTGACAGACCACAAGTTAATTGATTATGGAAAAAAAACCTAAATTCCACCTGTAGGCCTATGTTTATACTCAACCTCCTCTTTCTTGACCTAACTCAAGAACCACAAGTCTGTGAACTCTGGGGTGAACAGTTAATGATAGTTTAATAAATTGTTTTCTTCTCTTTGGTGTACAATTTATAATGATTGATTACTTAGTCAACTGACAAGGAAAAAAAACCATATTAGTTCTAGTATGCAACATTATTTTCTATATATGAATATTGTAAACATACATTTTTTTTAAGCACTTTTCTTAAATACATGTCAGGGGCGGATCCAGAGTTTACCCTATCGCACAGATGGGTTCCCATGGTTGGTGGCGTCATAAGAAGAGAGCTTGTTCTGTCACAGGAAGACAAATTTTAGATAGGCCTATTGGGTGGGGGAGTCTTCAGCTCCTCCTTCGGAAAGTTTTTGTTTACTAGATGCTTTCGTGCATTATGAGACGTCTATTATTGAATACACTCTAAATTCATAGTTTTTTCCCTACTTTACTATGGACAATTAATAATTATGATGATAAAGAAGATGATGATGATGAGGAGGAAGAAATAAGGTGATAACCGGCTCCTGTGCAAGATTAATTAACAGGCCCTTTAATGTGACGTGTCAAGCAACGCTGGTAGCACGGTTGGGGATTTGGCGACATTATCCTCGTCGTCAAATGTTTAATGCACACAGTCGGACAATAGTTATATGATTTATAATATCCCTTTTGTGTGAATGAATCAAACAAAATAAAAAGAATACAAATAAAATAAAAACATAAAAATACATCTACACTAAATGAAAATGGAATATTGACTCAGTACATTCTCAAAATGTCATGTAAATCACATATGTCCCAAAAATTATATTCATTCACCAAAGTGGAAAGTTTAACCTAATAATTTTGATATGTTTTATGCTGTTTGTTGAATGGACTTTAATGATATAACAGTCTAATATGACCACAACATAAGGAAGTCCTCTCTTTTAACTTTTAAACGTCTAAGCTTCTAAACTTATAGCTCAATATAAGACTACATATATATTTCCTTAAATCATAAGGAAGTTTACTCCCTAAATTAGCATAGATAGTACAGAGAATTTTGACCTCAGGTAGGCCCAATGTTTATGCATGCACCGACGTGTGAACTTTAACCTAATAACTTTGATGTATGTTTTATGTTGTTTGTTGAATGGACTTCTTTAATAATAATATTAGTCTAATATGACCACAATATAAGGAAGTCCACTTCCATAAATGTTTAGCATAATATAGTACAGAGAGAAATGTGATTGTTTATCAATATCATTATACATGTTAGATCCAAATTCCAAGATATTACATTTTATGCACGCACCAACGAGCAAAGTTTAAACATAATAATTTTGATATATACATGTTTTATGTCATGTGTTGATTGATCTTGTTAATAATATTACAGTTTAGATTTCATATTATAACAACTTGGTCATAATATAACTTATTCTTAAATGAAGCAGAATAATGCAATTCTTTCAACAATTGTACTTTATTGGTGTGATTTTACTTTCACCAGGAAATTAATGAAATATGCATAATTGTCTTTTGTAATTTAAAAAAAAACAAAATATAATAAAATGGTTTATGCCTTCCCATTAAGGTATAAAAATCAAACGCACATGTATATTCTCCCTGTGATTGTTTTTTGATTAACCATACATCGTGACGTATCAATCAGTAAAATATTTAAATTACAGTCGCTTTTAGTTAATAGTTAGACAATGCAAAAGTGTATTGCATTTTTGTCCATAATTTTTTTGTGAATACAATGCTGTGAATAACAAGCTTTTTCTTGAATAAACCCTGCTGTTTTGAATTCAAAGTATTTTATTGCTTTGCTTCATCATAGCCCAGATGTTATGTTAAAACATATCTTTATAAAAAATATTTTTAAACTAGAGCCTATGTATTAGATTACTACTACAGAACATCATTATAATTGGTGTATACAATGGAATAATAGCAAATTTTTCCCGGAGCCTCCGGCCCCTAACCCCAACCGGGGCCCCCTGGCCTCCAGTCTCTCAACCTGACCACTTCAATTCTTGTGGCTACGGCCCTGGGAGCCCCCCCCCCACCACTTCCATGGCACCACCACGGCGCCCCTGGTGTTGCAGCAGTTAATTGGGCTGTTGTCCTTGAAGTCAGAGGTTTGCACCTTTGCTGAGACTTTTGCTTGTCCTTGAGCAAGGCACTTTATCTATGGCTTGTCTCATCTTATCAAAAACAAAAAACTAAATAAAAATGCTCTATATTTTCTTTAAAATATTTTTCTTCTGACCATTAATTACTGTTTGCTTTTTCTAAAATCAGGGGTGGTGCCAGGATTTTCTCACCACTGTCCAATACTATTTTATGTTTTTAGTTGTATTTGCACAGTTTTGTGATGTTATGATTTATTGGGGTAAAAAAATAAATTGAGTGCAATGCACCACGGAATAGTCCCTTCAAGACCAAATAAACAACTCCCTAGTGGCACAATAGTACTATTGTACATTACAAGCTATAGTACGTAAACGTTCTATACCAAGTTAAACTGGTAGCCTAGGATAATAAGCCTACACACCCTACTCTGGTAGGTATACTCAGGGAGTTGGTACAGGTATACACTATAACTCCCTGGTATACTATAGTAAACTAATTCTCCTTCATTTTTATACTTACTATATAAACCGAGATCTAATCCGCAGGGGTACATAAAAGTTGAATAATCTTACTGTTTGTTTACAGAATTAATCAGGGAGTTGAATGCGAAATCGAATATTTCTAGGGCTAGCCTTTGGAATTAAGTTGTATAGACCGTTTGACCCGATAACACTTCAGCATGGTCCTCCCACCTCCTACAGTATTTAACCATGGAGGTATTATTATTATAATACCTCCATGATTCAACTCCGTGCTCTTACCAAAATGTAGACGCCACTTGGCCTAAGCATGGGTCAACTATTGATCCAGGTTGTACCTTCCTTACCCTTCCCAATGAAAGTACCAAAGGTTAAATTTATAACAATTAGGAAGTCATTCATCCTTGAACATAGGACTACCAGAAGATAATACTTACTTTTTCGCGGCTGAATGTCGACTACCACGAGAGCGTTTGTTTATTTCGGTCAGGGGAACGGTCGCACGTTGGCGTTGGCGTTACCCTTTAGCCTGTTCTGTTCTTATTAGCCAATTGGATTACGAAACTACAAAATAGGCCCAGTAAGTATTTTGCGGGCCAACTAAACAATGATCAATGGCGATAATGATTAATATTATCAGGGGCGGATCCAGAGATGAGATGAGAGGGGGGGGGGGCCGAAATTTGACAACAATGCCCTAGGGGGTCCGGGGGCATGCCCCCGCGAAATTTTTGTGTTCTAGACGCCCGAAAATAACATTTGAGGCGTTGTGGGCTATCATTTTTTTCTTTTTCCTTCTTTTTTTCTTTTTTTTTCCTTTTTTTCACCTCCCAAAAGGGGGATTATGATTATGATGATAATAATAATGATGATGATTAAAGGCACAATAAGATAGTTCATTTAATTTTTAACCTTGGAAAAAGAATTTCATGTAAACATTAGGTGACAATAAAGATCAACTTGAACTTGAATGATAACATAATGCAATGATGATGATACTGGTCAGCGGCGGATAAGGATTGCCCAGGACTACCCCCTATTTTTTTTTTTTAATAAACAAAAATGGACAGAAAATAAAAATGTACTGTATTAAGATTTTAACTCTTCCGGCACTGGAGGTTCAATATTTCCCCCAACCAAGGTGAAGATGAGGTGGTCCTGATAGACCCTTCATCTGTGAAAGGTCCTGCCACCCCATCCTTCTATTTCAAATTCCTGGATCCACCACTGATGACACTGATAATGATAGACCTAATTATAATAACGGTGATATAGGGATACTGATACTGATGATGATAATTATAATGATGATATGTAGTATTGCTTGAAGGTTTGCATGGCGAAGTAATAACATATACGTTGAAGCTTGCGGTACACCACGTAGGTAGTTCTGAAAAGAACTGGTGTAGTTGAGAAAGTCTCGACGTTTCGATTGAGATGCTTCAATCGTCTTCAGGAGAATAATAATATCTGCAGAAATTCCAAACAGAGAAATACTATATGTTTGGGTAGTGATGGTTGGTGATTGGATGAATAAACTGGATACCGTATAATGGATATAATGATGATAGTAATAATGATGATGATAGTAATACTGATGATAATGATGATAATTATAATAATAATAATAATGGTAATAACAGTGGCAATAACAGTATTATCATCCGCAATATAATTAGGCCTATTATCATCATCAACCTCACACAGGCCTATCCGGCATCATCGTTTATAATCAACATCATCCTCGCAACAAATAAGTGTACAGTGGCGTATCTAAATGTCTTGAAATGGGGATACTGAT
>NW_022742159.1:866660-913970 GCF_011630105.1 Anneissia japonica | reverse complement strand
CTGGAGGGGGGGGGGCGCAAGTAATATTTGGAGTCCCCCCCCCCACGTACGCCACTGTAAGTGGTAGTAGTTAACAATAACAATATCTGAAATAACAATACGCCTACCGTTTCCCGCGTTTACCAAAGTCTTCCCATTTTCCAGATCAGTCTACTTGAGAGCAACCAAGCATAAAATGATTCCAGACTAAATCATCGAATGCTTTAAAAATCAAATAAAAAAAAAAAAAAAAAAAAAAAAACATCTCGTACGTGTTTTCAAATAGGCTTACCTCAAGGCATATTTCTTTGTTTGACCCTTCTGTCTTTGTTCGTTTCTGTATGAATTACCATTAAAAATTAATAAGCAACTCGTTTGATAGAACTCAAATGTAATAATTATGCTACAGCCACGGGAGCAGCAACACCGCCACAGACGTGTTGAATATAATATGAATACTGATCAAAAATAATAACAAAAACGAAAACAACAATAAATGATTAACGGCTTCTTGTAAAATATTACCGGTATGGCGCATTATAAATGTGTAATTATTACAAAGTTTAAGAAACAATTTAAACAGTCGTATAGCATTAGCATATGTTATAAACGAATCCACAGGCAGTCACTTTGTTAATGTGTTTAAAAATGCAGAATGCTCATCAACAACATTTGGCCCTATTTGCTCTCCAACCTATACCTCCATGCTCTGATAAACAAACGTTTATCAGAGTAACAGGTGTTTCGATTGTTTCATCCGCCATTGTATGTAGTCATTGAATCCAGAGTCTTACTCAAGACAGCAGTAAAAGGAACAATAAGAATCGGAATTAAGAGTCGGGGCCAAAGGCTAAAAAATCTTTGAAGTTAAGTTAAAAAAAAAAGCATTGAGAGGTTATTTTCGGGCGTCTAGAACACAGAAATTTCCCCCTAGGGTAATGTTATCTCAATCAGCCGCGCTTTAATCCCCGGCAGATCGAGCCTGAGAGAGTGAATAGGCAAGGCTCAAGGAGTGTGGAAGAAAGGAAGATGCGAAACGGATGTGCGACAAGGAAAGAAAGGAATAGTGTCGGAGAAACGAAGGGATTAGTGGATGGTTTTCAGATTTAACAATTCGCCAGAGGTTGAACAGCAATTGTTCTTCCAAAATATATTAGTAGTACTATATTAGTAGTAGTATCAGTATTTTTCCAGAAAATGGATTACTTGTCAGAATATGCTGTGCATGAAAGTGGCATCCATGTTAAATATTTTACAATAATAATTATAACTTATAGTTCAAATTAGCCACAAAATAAAGAACGTCCTACGACATTAAACTCCATCCGGTCGAAGCGTCGGCGACTAAACTGACAACCCTCTCAAATACCGCATGTCTTAGTGGCTGCTGAGGGGAGGGTGTTTATGGTCACCCAGCAGCAAGAAAAACCAATAGCTGAACAAAGGGCGGATGAGCTCCTCGGAGTCAACGGCCAGCCATTAATTAGTTTAAGGAACAGGAGTAGTTTAGTCTCATTTTTATTATTGTTATTATGATTATTTTTATTTTATTTACTTTATTGTTATTATTTTATTGTTATTTGCATTTTCTCAGTTGGCCTATATTATTTCTCTGTAAAGCGCATAGGGGCAATGTGCAATATGCGCTATATAAATATAACATTATTATTATTATTATTATTATTATTATTATTATTATTATTATTATTATTATTATTATTATTATTATTACGATCAGAATTAGAAATAAAGACCGAAGTAAAAATGACCACATAAATAGCCTAACGATGGAATTGGCATTGGAATAGGCCTATGTCCCTGCCACCTAGTGAAGTGATTATTTAGGCAAATTTTCGTTTAAATTCAATTGCTTGACAAATAACGCAGGCTTACTTGTTTATCCATGTGGTCAAAAAGTGTATTTATCTTTCAACAGTAGACTGGCGCGTTTGATAAGGCCAGCACTCCGCACAAAGCTGCATTGTAAAAACTTAAATTATCGGTTACCGCTTTGTTAGTCAAACACTAATAATGATTAATATTTCTAAAATATTATATCTTGTAACAAAGTATGCTTGTGGCTTTAGGTTATAGATTTTGTAGACAGAAAAATCAGTGTTTAGTACAATGGGTGTAACGGCCGCATACAATACCTTTAATGTACATTGTATAATTTTACTCAAGTGGAATAGAAGCAGCTAGCTCTGTTTGAATGGAAATTTATAACTTTCAACAGGTAGGTTAAAATGGAATTCCTGAGTACGTGGGCTTAAGAGCCTATGTAAACAGCAGCAAACGCTAAGTCACCGTTATACAACGTTTACCGCTCTTTCAAAAGCCCGTCTGATTCCGATAGTAATTATGCCTACGGACAATATTTTACAGAATTTATGAGATTTTGCAGTAACAATTTACAGAAAAGTGACAAGTTCAGTAAAAAACGTGTAAATCAGAACAAGCTTAGTACAATATTTTTTCTAGAGAGTAGGCTTATTTCATACATTTGCTGTAATAAAAACAGAATAGTTTCGGTTTCTCTCAGAATCATACTATCTGTAGTTCTTAACAATTTTACTTGGCCTATTGTGACACATTCCGTAACTCCATCGACAACCACTTCTCTAAGGCTTGATAAAAATGGTCACATTTCATTCATCCTCGATTGCATGTGTGTTAGGCCTACTTCGAAAAATATTTCGACCAACTTGCAATAGTTTTGTTGTCTGAATACCTATCGTGAAATTACATTAAACCTGTTTATAATTTTGCACATGTCTGGATAATAATATGCGGCGGTTCTTTCGTTCGTGTAATTGAGTAAAATTTACAAGCAGGTTTGTTTCTTACATTGATGAGGGCCTTCAAAGGGATGATCTAAAGACTTGACAAGATGTGAAGGAGTCGTTTGGGGGATGGGGCAGCACATTGGTACTCTGATCAGAGGGAGTTTCTCCGAATCCCCAGAAAAGGTGGGTTAGTTATTGTTAAATTTGAGGAGTAGAAACGGTTCTTCGTACAGTATACCAGAGTCGATCTCCACATGTTATTGTGGCAGTTGCAAGTTTTGTTCAAGCTTAAACAACAATGGTGATCTTTCCAATGTCTTTCCAAACGGTTCAAATACTGTATCGTGTTACTTATTACTTGGTACTTGCCATTTCATGACAGGAGTATCTGACTGTCATTGACTGATAAACACTGCTGATATAGATGTGTATAAGAGACAGACATAATGCAATGATGATGATACTGGTCAGCCCAACCCCCCCCCCCCCCCCCCCCCCCCCGTCGGAGAGAAAAAGCAAAATTCGTCGGGAAAAAAAAATTATATGTATTTTCTACATATTAATTAGACTCTAAAATCGATTAAATAAGCCTTTGAAACCCCTAAATTGTTTAAATATTTGGGGGCTTCGCCTGCAGGACCACTTTCGGAACCTTTTAATCGAAGCTCGACCACGCCCACATTGCTTTCGTCGGGGAAATCTGACCTAGTCGGGAACATCGGTCCCCCGTCGGGCAAATCCGGGAAAAAAAAAATTATATGTATTTTCTACATATTAATAGACTCTAAAATCGATTAAATAAGCCTTTGAAACCCCTAAATTGTTTAAATATTTGGGGGCTTCGCCTGCAGGACCACTTTCGGAACCTTTTAATTGAAGCTCGACCACGCCCACATTGCTTTCGTCGGGGAAATCTGACCTAGTCGGGAACATCGGTCCCCCGTCGGGCAAATCCTGGCGCCACCCCTGCTAACTGATGCTTTACAATTGATTTATAATTTAATGTCATTATTAGTTAACTTATTTACATACAAGTTACTTACAGATGTTAGTTTTAAATTTAAAAATTTTATTTATTTTTTTATTTTTTTGTTACAGTTTCGTAAGACGTTTTGTTATTTTACTTTGTAGCTTTTACACGTGTTTATTTCAAGACGAACCACACTATGTTTCCATGTACATTGAATCATTAACAAGCCTATAAATGCACTCCCCGGAAGTGTCGAGACTTTATCCGGCTGTAAAGCATAATTGCCAAATATTAGGTTGTCTGAAAAGCTGTTTTTTTAAATCCTGTTTTCAAGGTCTACTTCAGTTCACGGCGTTGTCATATAATAACAAGCAGTCCTGTGTACTGTATAATTTGCATATGAGTTAAATACAGAGGAGTGGCGCCGGTGACGAAAGAAATTTTCCATTGTACTTTATTCTGAATGGTGGAAATTGACGTCTCTGAGTTGACATTTATTTATTATTTTAACAATGAAGGACAAAATAATTAGGGACTTTCAAAGTATGCATATTAACAGATGTTTATACAGTATGTCATCATTTAACAAATTCATCTGGATCCACTACATAAATTCAGTGTTTTCATTTTTGTTGATCTAAAATTATTGCTCAACGTTTACTTTAACTTTCAAAGGTTTCCCATAACATCGACAGTACACTTGAGAATGTTGGGTAAGTTTTACTTACCCAACATTCTCAATGTTTTAGCAATATTTTTGTTTCAACAAAAAGAGAAAAAAACCACTGAAAATGTTTATATATTTTAGAATAATTCCAGGTGGACTTTAGGATATATGATGTTGGAACAATTCGTATGAAATCTGGAACAGTCGACATCTACCAACCCAGATTTGGACATACAGTACCGTACATCATTTTGATTTACAGAAAATTGTTACACCTTCATTCCATAATCAATGAATTTTAAGATAGAAGAGTACAAGGCCAGCACTGTATTCTCAAAACGGACTTACTTTGGTTACGTTAGTTCTGGATTAACTATAGTCAAGTTAGCACAGCACTAACTTCAACCAAGTTAGTCCAGTTAGTCCAGGACTAACTTTAGTCAATTAGTCCTGGACTACTGTTAGTCAATTAGTCTAGGACTAACTTTAGTCAATTAGTCCTGGACTAACTTCAGTCAAGTTAGTCTAGGACTAACTTTAGTCAGGTTAGTCTAGGACTAACTTCTGTTAAGTTAGTCCAGGACTAACTTTAGTCAAGTTAGTCCAGGACTAACTTTAATCAAATTAGTCCTGGACTAACTGTAGTCAGGTTAGTCCAGTACTAACTTCAGTCAAGTTAGTCAAGTACTAAATTTAGTCATGTTAGTTCAGGCATAAAGATATTTGCTAGAATTTATGACTGACAACATTAAGAATATACAACTGTATTTACATAGGCACATACACTTTAATGACAATCGAGTATCTCGGAAATCATTGCATAATACAGTACAATTAACCTATTACAACACTACACCACCTCGTTTAATTTACTTCTCAAACCGGCACAAAAATAGACTTCGAATTATTATTATCACAAGAAAACAACAATGAAATGTATTACAGAACAGCATTACAGTATTTGCAAAGTATTATTCTTTGGGAACCTTATAGAGTGCATACTTACAGTGTTTCATCGTTTATTTTTTATACAAAATACACTTAATGTCTTGATATCAAGATTATAGAATATTACTTACAACCCTTTATTCGTCGACTGATATGCCAATTTGAAAATCTTTATCTTAAGTATTTACACTACCTAATGCTTCTAAATTTCGGTTCACCATATTTTTTAGCCTCTACTCAAGATTATATTAATAAACCTCACATACATCCACACTATCTCCGACCCCTTCTGTACACCCCAGTTTGCTTGGCTTTTGCTTATTTTTTTTGGAATATAAGCATGAGTTAATCATCAACACCACATTCTTCAGAGACTTATGAATAAAAAGAATGACATGATTTTCATACTTGAAAACAAATCAAAAAGGGGATGAAATATTGAAGATGAAATCTTGCCACACATTACCTCACTCACTGGGAAACCATGGGGAAGGGGGGAGAGATAATGCAATGAAAGACATTATTTGTTCCATCTTAAATGCTTAGCACCACATCTCAATAAAAAAATATGTATATATGTATGTCCATGGTCAGTAATCTCTTCCAGAACCTAAAGTTAACTTGCATTAGCAGCTGTTCAAACCTTTATAATCGTACCTCATATACAAAGGACAATGTAGTCCTCATCTTTATTGTTCTCTTAACCACTACATAAAACCTAAGACTAACAAACGTATAATATCTTAGTGATTTGTAGACACAATCAACTTCAAACAAATTCTATTTCTTAGAAATGATAATTGACATAAATGCTGACATGCTCGGTCAAGTCAAATTCTTGATATATTGAGTAAATTGGAACCTAAACATTTTAAAATGATGATATACATATTTCTTATTAGACATATCGGTGTATAATGTTACGTATTGCTTTAAGAATATTCAAGTTCTTTGGAATAAAATATAACACATCAACTTATAACACTATTAGAATGAAATACGGTTATTAATAATACCACAATAATATAAATTTGATAGTTAATTTCACACATATTGGACCACATCACTGCCTGCAGATTACTGTTTTCTCTCCACAAAAACAGAAACAAATTTAACATACTGATATCAAAAAGTTTATAGAATAAAGTGATAAGTATTATAAACTTTATATTATGGGTGGTTATTATTTACCTTAAATTGTATATTGAAAAGAAATACACAACAAAATTTTAAACAATAAAGTGTACATGAACTCTACTTACAGTAGATCTTCGAAAAAAAAAATATTCAAAAAACTATTAATATGATATTGATAATCACTAATATTATTATTTAAACTTGTGTTTATTTTACATAATTTAGAGCACGTTAAAAAATCATATTAATTTGTTTTGATTGAGTGCCTGACAAAACATATAGCAAAGTATTCTATGAAATTGATTAAAGTTCAAAGGAGATATTGTGTAATTTATGAGAAATATAATATGGACCTAGTAAGTGGTCAATTTAACATATAGTAACCAAACCAGCTGAAACCAGTTTGCAATTTAGTCTACAAGTAAGTATACTTATCTAGGTCTATATTTTTCAATATATACATAATAATGGTTTGTTTTATTTATAGGGGAAAATATAGCATAAGTACTATTTAAATGATAATGTTAAATATATTTACTTGTTCACACATTAAATTTACTTAAGATATTGAACATTGTGTAGTATAACTTTAATTAGATTTTGGAAATTGTAACCAAATTGGTGTCCATAACATTCAAATAAAACAGATATATAATGTTATGTTGTGCTTTATGTCTTTCTTGCCTTGAAAAGAGTTAATTGCAATTGATAGTGAGTTTCTGCAGATGAATGATAAGTTTATTTTTGGCACCTGATTATTTAAACCAGACTTATCTGTATCACTGTACTCATCTTCTAGAATCTTGTAAAATATACAGATTGTTGCAAAATTTTTCAAAATGGCTGGTCAGTTGTCCAGCATGAAGACTGCTTTGTCCACTATGTCAATTGTTCTTAGTAGAAGTAAATATTATTGAAAAATATTATCCTTATGGAATTCACATTCCCACATATTTGGCAATGAACCTAAAGACAATTTACTGAAATATTAAAAAAAAAATAAACAACATTATTAAATTTTCTTACTAAGCATACAATTAATGGATATTATACACACTGATTGTTTTTGTAAATTTCTATCTTTTTATATTCTGTACAGTGCAAACATTTTAAGTGGATTAAGTGATTCCTGATGATGACATAATTAATGTTGAAATATTGAATCCCAACACGATGGCGTGTATTTCAATACTTGGAGTATGTATTATACTTTCTTATCTGAGATTAATCAGTGGACCTTTCGGTTTAAGTGAATATTGTTTGCGCTTTACAAAATAAAGTTATCATCATTATTATTATTAATTCACATAAAATTTAGAATATATATGAAAACTACAATAGTAAATAGTTAAATAATTGTTGATAATAGCTTAAAATGAATAATATTGTCTGTAACTGACCATAAATAAGCTAATATTAAGCAAAGTCTTTAAGAACGGTACTTACATATTGGTCCTGGGATATCTGTATAAGACTGGCATAGAATCGCACATCTCTGTCTTTATCTGACCTCAACGTGTCTAGGGTGTCTTCAACTATCTGTTGCTTATCCTTTCCAGCATTCTTAAAATATCCTAAAAAAATGTACCCAAAACAAATATTGTTAGACCCTCTTTTACATAATACTAAAACTGAACTGAATTTAAATTTTCCTTCACAATGATAAAAATTGTGTTTTTAAAACCACAATATTAGGGAACTGAAATCAATAATATAGTTCAGTTGGATCAGTAACAGGGTATTTTTCCACCTGAGCCCCCAAGGGCAATTTTGATACTCTTTTTACAAAATCTCTTTATGGAGTTTCAGGAGTGAATTATTGGTTGAGTTATTGCCAGATTTCAATCACAACCTTACAATTCCACTTAACTATAATAAAATAATATTTAGTAATAAAAGTTTATACGCCATTGTGTTTGATGAATACTGGTCTGTTTGCAGATGCTTACAACAAATAGATTGCAAAATTTGAATTAAGTACTGCTCAAAGGTTGAATTGTTACTTCTTGTGTAAGTGCATTCCCTAACCCTGGATTTTAACAAAAGGATGATTGATAGAATGGGTCCCTGGATCTGAACCAGGAAGTATGTTGAAATGGGACCCTGGATGTGAACAAGAAAGCATTATGCAATGTTATTTTTGTTATTTGTTATTTTAGTATTTATATAGCTCAAGGACACAAGTGTGAAACGCACAGTAATGCGACTTTGATTTCCTCAAGTGTTTGTTCCTGGTGAATATATAAATAACCTACTTATTTATATTTGTTTGAAATGTAACTTCATAATAACACAATATCTTACCTGAAGCAACAACCTCCTGTGTCAGTAACCGGGCGAGTGCAATGCGCACATTGGGAATTGGGTCCTCTTTAAGGGTCAGTAGACTAGGCATGAAGAACTCCAGGAAAAGGTGGGGTTCAAGTGACTGTTGCTCCAACAGACTGTGACATAGGTGTGCAAATCTGTAAAGCACAAAAAAATTGTTGCAAATTAGTGCACATAATTCATCATAATGTCATATTACACCCAAATATGGGCATTGGTTTTTTTTTTTATAACATCAAATTGGTCAGAGTTTTAAACTTACGTTTGTCTTCCAAACCACCTGCCATTCCTGGCGTATTTTGTGACGATGTCATCAACGAAGGACTTTATAAGAGCTGGGTTGTCGGCCGAGTTTAGCCGCTTCAACACCACACCAAGCTATAGGTAAAATATAAAAAGGAAATACTAAAGGAATGGAACGTTTAGTGAACACACAGCTAGCTAGTTAGTCTATTTTATGGGATCCGAATGGGTGGGTGAAATATGTAAATAAAGCCCTTTTAGGACGACACTAGTGAACGGTGCTTCATCATGTTATACATTTTAATAAGCTCCGTCCAGACTTCCAAATTTATTTGATTAAAAAACTGTTGTATGCCCATATATAGTCATGATGTGCCTATATATGGTCATGAATTGATGTTATCATGACCATATTAAGGTATGTTACATGCTTTTAGAAAATAAAATTTAATTCTTTGGACAAGTTAACTGCATACGGGACCAGAAGATATTTCAATATCCTCTTTGAAATGGTTGCACAAATCCAGTCTTACCAACTTATATGCCAGAAACCTGACATCCGCTACCCTATCGCCTGCTAACGTCAATGCAATCGGGAAGAGGAACTCGCACACATCATTAGCACTGTACAGATCACACATGAAAATTAATTGCCTGTTAAAATCAAGAGAGAATATAGAATTTCATAACCATATATAGTATTACCAATTTTTTATTTTCAGAACTTAAATTCACCACATATGCTAGAAATCATTAATGAAATATTAAAGAGCAAAATTAAGGTAGAAAATAAAATGTAAATCTGAATTTCTTGAAGATGTATGGAAAAAATGCCAAAGACAACAAAAATAAAAATTAATGTTTTTGAGGTAATAAACCAACTACAAAATTCAATATTTCATTCATTTAATTTGTACATTCAATTTGAAAATTACAAAACTTCAAACATTTAAATATGTTTAAAATTTTCATTTCAGTTTCAGAAAGCATGTCTTCAGAATATAAGTGCAGTTTAACACATACTCTGCTAGTTCCTGTCTGAAGCGCCAATTTCTTTGGTTGTCTGTTGTCAGGAAGTCATTCATTCGCATCAAGTATTGACGTCGTAAATCTGGTTTCAGAAGCTGAAAGAACATCATCAGTCAGTAAACATAAAGCTCCGCCTACACAAATTTTCTTTGACAAAAAAACTGTTGTATGCCGATATATAGTCATGATGTGCCTATATATGGTCATGTGATGTCGTCAAGACCATATTTAGGCATGTCATGTGTTTTGGTCAAATAAAATTTGAGAGTTTGGACAGGACAAACAAAACAATCCATAAATACATTTTAACATAATGATCACAAAAACATTTGAATGCACTGATTTCAAGCTAAATACTTATGTACAATTTAATATTTTGTGTCATTATCAACATCATAAATCTAGAATTGATTTGAACATAAAATAAAATGCAGATAAATGAGTCAGTAACTTGGAAATTTGATGCAAATATTGTTATTGGATGTTATTAAAATTTTGTATATACTTACACAGATACAGGTCTTACTATGGGATTCTTCAAATGAACCCTGACCTTTAGGGGAATTTAGCACCATAGCAGAGCAACTGCTCTATTACACATAAAAGCAAGTTTTTTGTTTTTTATTTACCTTGATAAAATCTGCAAAGTGTTTGAGAACACCTATTCTAACCTCATCTAGATCCCTTAAGAAGCTGTTAAAGACCGGCACCAGATCTGTGGTCGTTATTTCATCACCGAGGATCACTGCCATCTGGTGGATGGAGAACGCTAAAGTGCGGCGGACTTTCCACTACAAGTAAAACAGGACCCACATGTTAAACTCTGTCAAATTTCCTTTGCCAAAAAACTGTAGTATGCCCATATATGGTCATGATATGCCTATATATGTTCATAATGTGATGTCATCATGACCATATTTAGGCATGTCACATAGTATAGACAGGGCTTTACTGAAGACTATACTAAATGTTATGAATAGATCAGGAATTTTAAGATTTGATAACATTTGGAACTCAAAGGTATGGTTACAACAGGTGGGGACACACATTGTTCACAATTTGAAATTGAGACCATCTTTTATCAAAGTTATTTACACCATCCTATCAGCCAAAGTTATTACAGCTGTTTGTGAATTGAATTTTCCACCTGAACCATAACTGCAACATATGATGATCATCAATGCAAAATATGAACACTGCCCTCTATTGCTAATTTTCCATGATTATAATAGATGAACAATACCAACATATGAACACTGCCCCCTTGTGTTATATTTCTTCTTATTTCTTTATTGGTTGTCAATTTAAACAAATTACTGTCCTATAAAGGCAATATTACTTTTTACTGCTTAAGAATATAAGAAGAAATTTCTTACCTGCATATCACTTGCTAGAGTGTCGTAAACCTCTTTCAAACACTTCCAGTTCCGACGACCTAATGTTAGAGACACACCAGGTAAACTGAACGCACAGTGCTTGGCTATTTCAGTATCTACAGTCTGTGATTTACTGGGTTCTATCATGTTTAAATATTGCTCCAGTAACTCACATGGTATCACATGCTGTTGGAAAAGAATTATAATTAAACAATAACTACAGTGAAAGGATAATTAAACAGTTAATGATAGTAATACCATGGAGGTATTATTGAGAAGGAGATCACTCGGCAAAGCTACGCGCACGCAGCGCTATGCAAATGAACCAAGATCAAAGTTGCCGCAGCGCGTAAAGAACGTTTGCGCAATGCCTTTGAAGTCCCATGTGTTCCCCGCCATCAAATTTTAAACAGGCATAGTTGACCAAAAAATTGAACATGACGAAATGGAGAGCACCTTCTTTTCTCAATGCGCACTACATACTGTCAATCACTATGGCTGCGCAATCTTTTTTATTTTGAAGCTGATACATTCATCTCTCATAAAATATCAAACATATTAATATTTTCCACCAAGAAAAGTTTCGAATTTAATGGAACATTTACATGACCTATAAAAGTATAGTATATTTCAACTTCAATTTTCATAAATTCGTCTAAATTCACCCATTCTAATTTTAACAGATATTAATTTATAAATGATTAAGGATTATAATAAACTAAGTCATTTCAGGGTTAACGAGGGTTAACTATTCGAAAAATGATTCCAAAATCTGAGTATTTTTCAGTTTTACACTGACTTAGCTTTATAGTGGAACAAGTCAATCTTTAGACAAAATTATAATGAACACAGATACACATCTAGATGTGTATAAGAGACAGTAATAATAATAATAATAATTCAATATCAATATAGCACCATTATTGTGCTAATATCTCAGAATAGTTGCTTTCATGTTAAGTATACCAAAGTAGTCCCAAAGTCCTAGTACAAAAAATTGTATTTTGATGTAGGAAAAACAAGAGATATAAATAATTATTATTTCTCTAGGGAGCAAGGTTGCCATATGGTGGAATAATGCTATTATATAGAGTAGGTTTACCAAAACAATATGCACAATGCATTTCCATATGTTAGCTATTTACATGGTAACTGGTATATCATAAATTTGCTCCTAAATACTTCAATATATATGTTTGCCAAGACTGTTAACTATATCATAACATGAAATACTCAGTCCATAGTCATACCAGATAGTGAATCGAAACTATTTTACCATAGTGGTATCAAATTATTGAATCTTTTCCATAAAGTTCAGTTCAGTTTTTTTTATTCGACTTACATTATTAAAAATGTAAATTTAATTTCAATATTAAATACAAAAACACAAACACCTAAGCTATTAAAATTTGTAATTTAGTATTCAATAAAGAATCTGAGTATTTTTCAGTTTTACACTGACTTAGCTTTATAGTCGAACCAGTCAATCTTTAGACAGAATTGAACACAGAAGTAATTTTAACACAAATATTTTACGGAATCCGTTCCTGAAATATACAAATAATAACATACCAAAAGCCCAAAAAAATCTAATCAAGGGAACATTGTTCATTATAAAGATATTTAATGGGTTAAAATCAAACGTTTTATTGCACAAATGCTCTGCTGGAAGCGTATAAATGCATGTCGTTGCCAAGTTGTTGCTAACGAAAAAATGTGAATTATAGGGTAATACGCCCGCGCGTGATGCAAAAGCGGGGAACACATAGGTTTGTCGCGTCAAAGGGATCTGTTGCCGAGTGATCTCCTTCTCAATAATACCTCCATGGTAATACTAATTATAAAAATCTATAATGTAGCCACTCTTAATAACAGTGGATATACTTGCATTAAATGCATCGTCATAATAACAATAAAATATATAAAGTAAAAATAACAACATTAATAATTATTAAAAATAGTAATAATAACTTTAATAGTGTATGATATACAACTATACTAAAACTACAATTTTGTGCCTTGTAGAATTAAATTTAATATTAACTGGATATCTAATATGGTGAACCCTTATGTTTTTATTACATTTTTTTTATTTGAAAACTTTGTTTGATGTACATCAGTTGAAAATGCTATTAAACATGTGAAGTTGAGCGATTAGTATTTGTTTGGGGACAAAGTGGTGTGACAATATACAGTGACATTGCACTATATATCAAGTTACAATTACCTGTGTTTTACTAAGGTTTGGAGTATTGATGAAAGTTTTTATTTTGCTATCTGGATCTGACCATTCTTTCACTTCATCATCTGGATCTATGCCATTCACCAGGGTCATTGTCTTCTCATCTAGCCGCTGGCCAATGAACCGCGTACTAGCGATATTTGATACTGTATCCGTGATTTCGTTCACTTCATTCACTGATGCTTTGTGAATCTTACTGTTTTCTGCGCCTTCCTCTTCTGTGACCTCCGACTCGGTGGAATCTTCCGTTGTTTCTAAAGTGAATTCGGACACAAAGTTTTCAAGACCGTTGAGACTCTTCTGAGAGAATCCCTCCTCACACTCTTGCAACTTTGACTCCAGCTCTTCTTTCGTCTTTGTGTATGAAAAAATGTTTTCATCTGGATTTAGTTCTTCTGCAGGATCAGAGGGTTCAAAGACATCCTCTTCAATATATCCAAGAGGTTGTCGCCAGTATAAGAATTCATCATATTCCTTAGATGACCCGGCATCATTAGAAGAGTCCAATTTAAATTCTACATGACCCACTCCCCGATGCATCCCATTATTATTTGTTTTTACTGTGCTTTCACTACTCTTTTCTGTCCCTTCATCAGAAGACACAGACTCCTCTGCGCTTCCTTTTCCATCGGAAAATTTCTTATTCAAAAATATCATGGTGCTATTAACACCATTACAGTTTTCTGTCCGAGAATCTTCGGAAGTTGAGGTCTCAGTTTGTGATTCGTCAGAGCTGCTAGTCCTTGCATTAGTATCTAAATTGGAAGATGAACTAGACTCCTGCGATTTAACAGTTTCCGAAGATTCTGTCGGTTGTTGCTCGTGCACCGAACAATTGACAACTGAAAGAACACCGTCTTCTGTGATTGCAAAGCCAGAAACGAGAGGGTCAGCAAAAGTGGAAATAAAAGGACCTAATGTTTGGAAGGCAGCCATACGAACCTGTAATGAGTAAAAGGTAAACATTATTCTGTGGATTATCATTATTATTACCACAATCATTGTAATTATTGTATGAACCTTACCTAATACTAAGTTTTAATGCGCTAATGCTGATTATTATTATAATTAATTTTCCTCTTTTTGCCAGCTGACAAACCTATTTAGGTCTAAAACACCTGTCTTGATAACAATATTTTCAAAATTGGAATGCTCACTAAATGTAAGACAGATTGTTAACTAGAAACTATCCTTACCCATCTTGACTGGTCCGTCAAAAGTTTAACAAATAGAGGTGAAAGTTCGCTTCTGCGAGTTTCTTGGGAGACAGAGTAAGAGACCCCCATGAAGCATTCAGCGCATGCCTTGCGTACGCCCCACACACCGTCCTCGCACAGTTCTTCAAAACGAGGTAACTAAAACAAAAAGAAGGAATTAAGTATATATTGAAGATATTAGTTATCATTGTTGAGGGAAATCAGAAAAGCTTGCTTGCAAATTTGTGATGGAGATTAGACCTTTTGGAAAGTTCACTTAATAAATTTCTAATAGTAATATCTAATTTAATCTATAAGTAAATTTGAACAAACCCAGGACAGATCAAGAACATGAGTTAAAGTAGATTTGACTGTATGCAGTAAAATGACAAATAGATTAATATTCATCTCATTAAGAGCACAAAAAAAGGGTCACTATCCCAATAAAAAGTGTATTAATTATCTGAGTCACAATATAAGTGCCTACATTATATCACAGTTTGCATAAATTTCTTAACTTTTACTATCACTATATTTTTGCAGCAACCAATATCAAAGTGTATTTAGCTACAGCATGTTCTATGCAATGTAAAATTATGTTGAAACTAGCAATATTGAATTGAACTGAACATTTTTTAAATTCCCTTGATTTCATATCATGGAAGGAATTATTGACACATGAAGCCGGTCTCACCGGAGAGTCATTCTGTATGTTTCATTTTCTGATGTCAATAGTGATTCATGCCTGTCACTAAGAATAACATAATCAAGCCGGTCCACTGATTATTACCTATTTACAATTCTCCAGTGTGTTGTTTCCCAACACTTCCAACAAGGTGTGGATGCCATTTGCATCTGTTCCAAGTTCTAACCTCGTCAACGATGAATTAATAGAAATAGATGAAACCGTTACGGACAAATTAATCATGTTTATAACGTTTTGAGTCAGAGCTTGTCTAATCACAATCATCAAAATAGCAGGAATAAACCCGATTCAAATTTAATTAACAACAATCAAATTTCAGACAGTAGGCTTAGGATCTGAACCCAGTACCTGTGGTATTAAAAGGCAATCACCTTAACCACCAATCTACATCCCACTCCAAACATAGTTGTGATGTTATAAAATCCAATATTGATTTTAGAATTTTAGTTCATGTAAATAGTAATTAAAGCAAGTAAATACTTACTAATATTTTTTCTGTAGCTTCTATTCCGACCACTCCACATATGTCCCCAAAATTAGCAGCACACACTTTTCGTATATGGAACAATGGATCTCTGCAGAGTTCACTGAACTGGGGTAGAAACAGACGCTCTGTGATTCCTCTTCCCACCAATGGTGCCATTTTGCTCATCAACTAAAAATATAAAATATTAATTAACAAATGAATTTTAATATAAATCTACTGTTTATTCAACTTATAAACATATTTACTCACCTGTCTTTTGTAACAATGTAGTTTCTAACAATAGTTTTATAACATTTCATCCAACTCGTATAAATATTTAAGTTTTGATTTTATTTCATTACACAACTCTTACAAAAATATTAAATTTTTGCCTGTGTGTTATCTACTTAAGTTCTATGTTATTTTTGTTTTAATGGTTGAACATGAGTAGGACGGAAAAAAGATTCTATATGGACCAATATATCCCAACTCTGAATCTGCATAAACTGTTTGCTTTGATGGTGCTGTAATCTCAAGAATGCGGAGAGACAAGGTAGCGAGATGATTCCAAAATACAATCTCACTACCCATGTCTTTCACATCTTCAAGATCAACCTCTTCAATGACTGTCAAAGGCATCATTATCATATCTTCCAGATTAGCTTCAAGGACTTGCTAAAGGTCACTCTCACCACTTCTCTAAGATGAGCTTCAAAGATCAAAGGTCAAACAAAGATCAGATCAGCTTCCATCACTCTGTCAAAGGTCACCAATCATTATGTTAGAACATCTGCAAGGCCATCGTGATTCAGGAAAACCAAGAAAACTCATTAAAGTCTACTCAATGACTCCAGACACAATAATGTTACCATATGCAACACAACCAACAGAGGGCGCTACAGGTATAATTTAAAAGGTCAAATACCAAACCAGTGAGAGGTAGAATTACTATGTACCAAACCAGTGAGGTAGAATTACTACGTATGAAGTTTCTGTAAAACCGAAAGGTCTACTGATTAATCTCAGATAAGATAGTATAATACATACTCCAAGTATCGAAATGCACGCCATTGTGTCAGGATTCAATATTTCAACATTTATTATGTCATCATAAGGAATGAAAAATTATCCATATTTGCAAGCTTATATGCACAAGTACCAAAAGTGTTTGACCAATCAAAACATTACCACTAGTAGGTGACATAGCTAATCAGTTGGGTAGGAATGCTTTGATCTAGTTTTTTCATAGTTATGTCACCTACTAATATGGATAATTTTTCATTTCTGATGATGACATAATTAATGTTAAAATATTGAATCCTGACATGATGCTGTGCATTTCGATACTTGGAGTATGTATTATACTATCTTAAGCTTCTTAATATATTTTATTCTAGGACTATATATTTTTTAGAGTATTACTACTTTTTGGGTTATTCTGGTCCTTTGTGTTATGTAATATAAACAAATTTGTAAGAATATTCATCATAGATAAGTTTTTGAGATAAACAGATAATATTCAGCTGGACTTCGCCCAGTTCTTGACTTTTAGCCTCTTAGTCTGTCTTACTTTATCACAAGCTAGGTTAGCCTAATCTAGCCTAGCTCAGCCTCTAAACCCCATCTTGCAAGCTAATGCAAGATCATGAAGTGTCTTAACTTTTGAACCTGAACCTAAAAGTTAGACTTACTGCTACAGCCTCTGTCCGGTAATCATCAGCACTTTCTTGGTTTGATAGCTGGACAATGACTGGACAGACTTGCATCTCAACGTCACCGGTCTCAACAAGCTCCTGCTCCAGAAGCACCAGCAATGCTGCTTGGCTTGTTTTACGTACCTGAGAAAACACAAAAAACTTCTGTCATTATAACACATTCCTATTAAATTTATTTTTTTAATTTCTTTATGACAAACTTTTTTAACGAATTATGAGGGCATTTCTTTTGACACAAGTATTAAGAAAATTTAGGTTAATAACAATTTGATTTATCACATAAGCAGTGCAAAAAATATATAAAAGTAAAAAAAAAACAAAACAATAATCTTTTTTTATTTTCAAATCAGTGGCAGATCCAAGATTTTGAAATAGAGAAGACGCAGGGAGGCAGGGCTGGGGCCCCTTTGAATCTGCCTATGTAAATGTTAGAAATAATACTGTAGTACTGTACTTTGGGGACTTAAAAGAGTGAACTAAATAAACACACCTGATGGTTTGTGTCGGTAAGATAGCGTACAACCGTTGGTAGCACATAATCTGGAACCGTACCAGAGAAATGGTGATGGTATTCATGGCATAGCATTGCTATGTGTGGTATCTGTTCCATGACTTCCGCCCGAACCGATGGTTCTGAAGAAAACAAAAGTTTCATTGAATTGTTGATTTTTCCCTCTGCTTTAAAATGTAATTATTCTTAATTATACCTAAAAGCGAGCAAGTTGACATCATCTGGACGCAGTTATGTGGTTTGAGCCCAGACCTCAAATAAAAAGACGGGCATCTAAACCACAAAGCCATAGTTTCAGACTTAGTGCTTAATATATGGTAATGAGAACCTTAAGCCATTGTTTCGTGTGCAATATGACTCAGTACACTCTTCAGAAAAGAGTATGGGATTGTCTGATTGACTACCAGGAGGATCCAATTGGAAATCTGATTTTCATCGGTTATCCTTGGGGTGTCCCAAGGTGTCCAATCCAGTAAACTACTAATCTTCAGCTCCATTCAAAAACCATAATTATAGCTACAGTAATCACTTGAAAATTAACCTCTGCTTTGCTCATCACTAGGGAGCTTTGCAAGCCGACGGTACGACGTAGAACATAATGACCCCACTAAAAGTCATCTGTGCATGCGAGAACGTTAAGGTCACCTCGTCTAGCAGATTCTGGAATGCAATTTGGCCAAATCTACACATGCAGAGAACGTAGAACGACAGGTAGGACGGTCACGCATGAGTGATTCCGTTCTAGCATCGCGTCGACGCACCAATCGAAAGCTCCCTTTTATCCACTTCAAAGAATGAAATTACAAATTTTGAAGTTTATTCAATAAAATCTGGCATGATAATAGCATGCCAAATTGCATCAAACAATGTTTGAAATATCCACAGTTCCAAAAGAAGGCAATGCAATGAACACTTGACAAACAACCTGTCCCCCTCCCAAAATGTAATTAAGTGGCAAAATTAGAGTTAAATACGATGAAGATGCCATGGTTTCTTCACTTTTCTTTATTATTTTATGCTTGTTATTCAACTAAGTAATTATTTATGAAACATTAAAATATATAGATACTGTATAAATAAAAATACAGGTCTCCCTCCAATTAAGGACCACTTTTGGGACCGGGGCTGTCATGTCATGTAAAAAATTATTCTTATGAAAATAAAAATTTTATTTTGGGGCTAAGAAAGGTGGTCATTAATTGGAGGTGGTCTATAATTATAGTAGAAGGTACTTAATTGTGTCTTTAATTGGAGGGCTCTTTAATTAGAGGGCATCTTTAATGGAGGGATCTTTAATTAGATTGCATCTTTAATTGGAGGGCGTCTTTAATGGAGGGATCTTTATAATTAGAGGGGGTCTTTAATGGAGAGATCTTTAATTAGAGGGTGTCTTTATGGAGAAATCTTTAATTAGAGGGCATCTTTAATGGAGGGCTCTTTAATTAGAGGGCATCTTTAATTGGAGGGATCTTTAATTGGAGGGCATCTTTAAGGGAGGGCTTTTTAATTAGAGGGGGTCTTTAATGGAGAGATCTTTAATTAAAGGGTGTCTTTATGGAGGAATCTTTAATTAGAGGGTGTCTTTATGGAAGGCTCTTTAATTAGAGGGCATCTTTAATTGGAGGGATCCTTAATTAGAGGGGGTCTTTAATGGAGAGATCTTTAATTAGAGGGTGTCTTTAATGGAGGGATCTTTAATTAGAGGGTGTCTTTATGGAAGGCTCTTTAATTAGAGGGCATCTTTAATTGGAGGGATCCTTAATTGGAGGGCATCTTTAATGGAGGGATCTTTAATTAGGGGCAACTTTAATGGAGGGATCTTTAGTTAGAGGGCATTTTTAATGGAGAGATCTTTAATTAGAGGGCATCTTTAATGGAGGCATCTATAATTAAGAGGGCATTTTTAATGGAGGGATCCTTAATAAGAGGTGGTCTTTAATTAGAGGGGTTTTTGACAATAGATTATTGAAATTTTAAACACATACCCATATCCTCTGATAACCGCACCATTGCATTTAATACCATAGTCTTTTCATCTGGATCCTCACAGACAGACCTTAGGGTATCCAAAAGAGACCTTGCCACCATTTGCCTGATAAAAATAGATACAAAATTAATTAGTACCTGCACAAATTGGGATAATGAAAATAGCTAGCAGCAAAAAATTAAAGAAGTCAGAAATTGGGATAGATAAAAATAAAAGTGAGGAAAAATATATTATCACCAACCTCATTAAAACACAACTAATTACCCAATTCATAAAGTTGGTAACCTTTAAAGGCCGAATGATAAAGATAGACAATAAACATGGTAGGATAGATTACTGCTTGCGGCAAAATTTCAAAAGTCAAGCAAAACCTTGAGCCCTCCAGGTCCTCAACACTAATTGTATTTTCTTTGGAGCAGGACAGCAATATGATACTTCTTTTGACCCTTAGGCATGGGGCAGTCGGTCAGCATAGAGTAAGCCACTCTGTGCCAGCCAGACATCTTAATCAGCAATTACCCCGACCCTTGTATCATGCTGAGATTCATGTCACGAGCAACCAATACACGCTGTTAGCATCTGGGCAAGATAAACGCAGCAGTCCCCCAAAAAGGTAAAGCGCCCGCTATTGTCAGACACACCCATATTTTTGGTCTGTTGCGCAGTATTCTATGAAATCTAATAGCAGATGGTGATAATAACATGAAAACTCACAATTTACATGATGATGATGTAGCGATAGAACGAGAGGAAGTGACAGAATGAAAAAGATATTCTTGCATACATTCTTCTCACATCTGTACAATTCAGCAAAATTGCCATCCTAAAGGATCCAATTTACCTCCTAATCTTGCATCATGTAATGTACCATTCCACAAACACTAGAGACAATACATATTTTATGTGGTTGTACTTCCAACAGGATCCAGCTGTGGATGACTTTGATGCAGACTTCAAATGGTTAGGTTGACAGTAAGAACTTAGAGCCAATCTCCCATGGTCTTTTCCAGTCTCCATCTTATCCAGATATACACTACTTCCAAAAATCTTTGTAATGTCCTAGCGTATGGCACAATTTTAATCTCTAGCCTAGGCTGGAAGAGCTTCTGACCAAGTCCTTGGTGGATGTAATTTAAGTGCCGTAAGGTATTGGCTGGCTGGTCTCAGTTACAGGTTCTGGGCTGGATATCAGGTAGGAAGCGACTTACCGTGTCGAACACCCAATGCTAAAATAACTAACTGATCAGGCACTATCAGGACCTTGCAGGAAGATACCAAAATGGCGGTAAACTTGTCTCACATGATCCAAACCGACCAATCATGATCTGCCAGAAGGGCTGCAGTCACTTAGTATTCACGGTAGCCTGCTGTGCGAGTTGGTTAGCTTACATTTTTCCCATGCCCAGGGAACAAGAATATAATGCAGCAGAGGGCATGCAAAGCAAATGCGGAGGAATTTTGCACAGCAAATTGGTGCAAGGTCATTAGTGCAACGGAGATAAAAGAAAAAAACGCTATACAAACACCTGTCTTGTCCATTCTTCGGCGCTTCAACAATTTTTTTTGTGAAAGAACGTGCGAAGAGAATAACATCAAGGTCGTGGACTAGCATGGTACGATCAGGGACCGTCTTCAAACTAGCGGGAACTTTTCGACATCTCTGAGGTCACTAATAGCTTCTAAGGTTTCTATTAAAGTCTATCAAAATATGATGAGCGCAAAGTAAAATAACAGAGAATATTGTGAACACCATTTTTCAAATTATATAATAAATAAATTTAACCGATGAAGGCAGCAGGATTGTAGCCAAATGCAATATAAAATTCAAAAAATTAAAAATGAAAATTAAGAATGGGTCTCAAATGCAGAGATATTCACCCTTAGAAAAATCCTTGACTACTGTTTAGAAATCAAACAAATAATATTTTAGGTTGACAAGCAGGAATATTATACATGAATGTGTAGGGCATGGAATGTGAGAAATTGCTGGGATGTATGTGACAATTTTTGTGGTAGCACGATAAAAGTGTGAAGTACTCTAGACGGCTTGAAATAGTTAATATAGGCAACTAAATGTGAGGTGTCATATTTTACATCAAAATGATGGGGTATACAGTGTTGAAAAAGACAAAATACAAGAATATTTTTTTGGTAGAGGAAGTGTATTTTGCAAATTTAATTGAACTAGATTTTACTTTTAATGGTAACACACAAACATAGTTGGACTGCCAAAATGCAATTTAAATCCATTTGACCTACTATATGCACATGACAAAAAAAGTACCACTATTTATTATTTATCAATATTATACAGTAGGTGCAATTAAATGTATCTTTGAGCTTACTGAGAGTGCGAGTGGAATTTCAAAATATTCATAGAAGAGAGATTACAACAGTTCTATCCAAGTCGTCTCCTTAGGGATTCGTGCTTAAGAAGGGGAAGTTAAGAAGCATATGGCTTAAACACGTGAACTGTCCCTTGGTGTTTAGCATGTCATTGCACAAAAATAATACTACCACCAGTATATTGAATAAAAACAAGTTAATTATTGTTACTATAATTGCCATTGCTACTTAGCCCTTCAATTCATATAATATATACTATTACATATACAGTGTTTAAATAAGGACATGATGGAACATCGTAGGCTACTCTGTAGCTTTTGAACGAATAAAGTCCTATAAAAGTCATTGTGTAATAAAATGTCTCCGGATTCAAACCTGTGACCTCTCGCTGACAAGGCGAGCGTCATAACCACTAGACCACGAAGGCTTCATGGTTGAACATGTCCAAATAACCGCCGGGAACATTGTATTACACAATGCTACGCCTCAAGAGGGCGTTCGGCCAAATAAATCTGGCAATACGGGTAGAAATACTGTTGTATATTATATTATGATATTAAAGGGAGTTAGCCGTTAACACTGTTGATTAAATATAATATAAATCATCAAAGGTACATATACAGTGTTTTAAATAAGAACATGATGGAATATCGTAGGCTTTGATGATATATATATATAGATGTGTATAAGAGACAGCTGTTGTGGGCGGAGATATATATATATATATATATATATATATATATATATATATATATTGTATTTAATTTGTATATATTATGTATGCAGGCTTTTATACTTAAGCATAAAGAGAAGGAAATGAAATTTTATGTATATAATTAGTTTTTATAATACATATAATATTATCTATCTTCATATCTTTATCATGTACATGTCATTATATTACATTTATTTATGTTATTAATAGGTAACCGACTTTATTATTTTAAGAATATCTAATGACTCAGAAAATTATAAATGAGATATGAATTTTTAATAAGGGTGTCTTGGCAAAATATGAGTGCTCACAAATATGAAAATAAAAGTTAAATATAAACCACAAACCACATCCATGACCAACGGAGGTGATGCCCCATCGCGGAATGTTTAGCTACACGTTCCATGTTCACAGTTAATACGCTCTACACATTCAACTAAGTACAATCCAACGCAGCTGTGTCCCATTACAACAATCAGTTAGCATTCGTCATACACCGCAGGAGGGCGCCTGTTCCTGATTTGAACCCACTGCTTGTCATCGATTGGACAATTGGACGGCGTAGGTCAATGCAGATGACCTCACATTGATTATTTGAGGCGCGAAAACTGACCACCAGCCAGCGTTATATTCGTGATGAATAACTTATCCGTGAATACTTACGTCACATCTGCGTAAGCAGGAGGTAAGTGAGGTTATGCATGATATCTATCAAAGCCAATCACAACAGAGATGTTCAGGATTTTTACATTTCAAAGAAGTATTGAAGGATGAAGTGAGGTAGAATTATGTAAGCAGGAGGACACAGAAGTCAAGTTAGGTTATGCATGATATCTATCAAAGCCAATCACAACAGAGATTTTCAGGATTTTTACATTTCAAAGAAGTATTGAAGGATGAAGTGAGGTAGAATTATGTAAGCAGGAGGACCCAGATGTCAAGTGAGGTTATGCATGATATCTATCAAAGCCGATCACAACAGAGATGTTCAGGATTTTTACATTTCAAAGAAGTACTGAAGGATGAAGTGAGGTAGAATTACGACAACCATGTGCAAATATAAAGAATATTATTACTGAAAAGTGATGAGATAGATAAAATCAAATCTTCAGAAAAAAATGGTGAAAAAATAGAAATGAAAAATTTAAATTGTGTTTATTGAAACTTACCTATTGAAAATATTCTCACTATCAATATATTTATGGAGCTTAGCCAAAGGACTGATAACTTCATCTTGTGTGGTGATGTCCAATGGTGAACCGCTAATTCCCAAATCATCGACATCTTCGTCACCTACAGATAAAAAACATTCAAATAAATTTAACCTTTTTTTGGAATACATTGTATTGGTCATCCATAATTGAATAATTCACTTGAAAATTGCAGATAATTGAGAGAAATGTGACACTAACATACTGTAGGCTCATATTGAACATATCCAGATGCTAATCAATAAATCAAAATTCATATATCAAATCAATTATTAATCTACTGGCATTCATGTAATATAATATAGTCAGCATTAATCACATCATGCAACATTTTTATGACAAATCCTGTATTTTTATTCCATATTACTGTAGAATTCCAAAACATAAAAAAAAAGAATAAAAAAAATAATATACTACTGTAATCGGTTTTTGCCCATGACGTGTTATAATACATGATGCTTAGTACGTTCCCATATGCTTGCGGAAAAAAAATCTTGCAAGTGATTTGGGTGGGAATCGAATCCACGATCTACAGATAACTACGGTAGCCTGGACTCTAAAGCACTCAAACACTGCATTCAGCGCTACAACACTATAGTACTATGAGGTACTGTAGGGCAAACACCGATTAGTATATTTCTCTTGATGCAAAATGCCATTGGAAAATAACATAATAAAATTAAATTATATCATTCATATACTATTTTTTGTATTAATTTGCCTATTTTAATCGGAAATATTTTTACATTACGGAAGTTGAAATACAAAATGATAAAAACAATTAAGCGTTGGCATTAAATACTTCCTCAACTAATTTATATGAACTTTGTAAAACTCTTCACAATTTAATTGTATAGTCAAGATCGCTATTTACAATATGTCATGTCGAAATTTACTGGTAGTGAGTGGCAAATAAATCAAGCTGCTTGGGATTCCAAGTCTAAACATTCTCTGCTTCGCTTTGATATGTCTCAATCAACGAGAGATTTAACGCCAGGAGAAGGTCAGGTACTTGGACAACATTCTAAATAGTATCCATAGGTAACAACTCAGCTACAGTACTCAATGTACAGTAATAAACTTTAACAATTAATAGAGAACATTATACAGTTTCGCCCTTCAATTTGAGACCACTTAGGAACCTGAAAGTTTGTGGTGGTCTCAGTGTTCAGTCTTAAATTACCTGTGTACAGGTAGGGTAAGCTTTGTGTTAAAAGTGGTCTCGAATTGAAGGGTGCACTGTAATATTTATGAATTGGATTTGAAGGTGGATATTTACATTTGTATGCCTATGCCTTTTGCACTGTATGTATGTAATTTTACTTTTGGTTATCAACATCTTGAATGGTTCTGCAAGTGTAGGGTTAATGAAATCTTTCAGTAATTTATGCTGGTGTTTCATCTTTAGTAAATGTTTTTTATTAATTGTATAAGTTATATTTATTTTGTTTATGTGAAAGCTACACTCAACCTCTTGAGCCTTACTCCTGTCAATGGGATTTAATATTCAACCAGCTAAAACTAAATAGCATTTTCTACATTCCTTTATATATTCAGCCAAACTCACTTATACTGTAAGTGGTAAAAAATAGCTTACCACAGAATGAAGTCGCCTGCATTGTATCTAGATTATCACAAAATATTTTTTAAATTCAACTTAACATTAGTTACCTAATAAATTATAGCATTGATATCACAATAGCATATGGACTACTGTAGACATACCAGAACATATACACAGCTTTTTCTATTTACTATTCTGTACATATTCTTCCAATAATAGAAATTAACATAGGCCTACGGTAACAATACATATTTCAATTTTCAATTCAATCAATAACATAACATTTCCATTTCCATTATAAAATAATACCAAGAACATGGTGGCATCACCTAAAAAGCAACATGCTTGTGGCAGGGATGCAATAAACATTACCAACATTAGACAATATTTAAGAAAATTTAAATCTAAACAATATATTAAGCAACAATTAGCAATTAATCCTGTACTCTCAGAAGCATTTAAAAATTATTAGGCAAAATTGTTTAATCCCAAAATAGTTGATTGTCAACAACTGAATATGAGCATTTATTTTTGGCTGAATATGGAACTTTTTGGCTCTTCTGCCTCTAAATCCAATATGTAGGGGCGATTTTCGCAAGTTCTCAATTCGTCATACAACCTTATAGTTCAGTAGATACAGGTATGTTGAAAAAGCTTGTTGAATTAAAGAAATGCAAGATGTGTGATTACAAACTCAACACAGGACACCAGCGTTGAGTAACATGGCCAATGGAATGCTCATTGCGAGTGTGAAGGTCACTTACGTGTCAGAAGTGAGAAACAAGAATGATTATTCAAGTGTCATGTTGAGGTAAAATGCTGTAGTCAATTCACAGGATAATACTACTGTATATGTTCATGCCAATGATTAGATCTTCTTTCAATTCAGTCTCACAACCTTCTATGCTTTTTAGGCCGTGTTTCCACAGCACTTAAAATTTCACTGATGAATTATCTTAAAAATTTCCTCTAAATATGCCTATTTTATCCGGTCATGCAAAATTATGCACAAACATAAAGTTATGTATTTTCGCAATTCGGATATTTTTTTCTCATGCGAAAATTTATTGGAAACTTTGGACACTGTTTCCACGGCAGAAACTAACTAAATAGCTGCTTTCCGTTAATTTTTAACGGGTACAGTAATACAGTGAGAGCTATGGAAACACACCTTACAGTATTTATTATAGAAAAGAAATCTAATATATTTTCATTGTTTAATTTACTTCACATCCAACAAGTACTGTACACTCAAAACTTACAGGATGGAACGAAGCTTTATAAGCCAAGCCTCTTATTAAGGCCTAGGGAGCGGAGTTGTTTTTTGTCCTGAGAAAAAAAAATCATTCTGTGTGACTGGAATTGAACCTAGGACATAGGGATTAGAAGGCAAGCGCCTTAACCACTCCAACTCCATTGTTGCTCACAAAATTAAATCTCAAGCTACGTTCACATCAAGCCCGGATCCCAGTCCAGAATACGGAAAAAAAATTGTGAAAAACGGGTTCAGTGGTAAAGAATAAGACCGTTCACATCAAATTTGTACAATTTTCAATCTGGACCGATGGATCTGAGAGCCATTTGTATCCTGAAATCTTCCGTTTTTATTTTTTCTTGGACCAATCAGCAACAAGCTTGCTTGGTTTGAACCAATCGAACGCATACGTACTTAACCCGAACAACCGTGTTCCGTGGGCGATGTGAACACAGCGCTCAAAAAACGTAGCAACTCACAATTTTTTGTCCGGGCTCTGGACCGGTTCCGGGCTCCGGACCGGATCCGGGCTTAATGTGAACGTAGCTTCATGGTATTGTTGGTAACAACGTTTTGTTTTGTTGCCTCTTTATAACACCCTTAAAAAAATCTCAATTCTATTGTTTCGTACAAAAAGTCTTAAGCACTAGGGGAGTCACTACACATATTCTGCACTAATGGCAAAACAAACAACATGGTTCAATAGTGGTTGGTGTTCATAATTCTATGCTAAAGCTTAAATTTAATATGAAGATTCGAATGGATGGTAATGAGAATAGGAATCACATTAAAAGATAAAAACATACATCATTTCCCTCTGATAAGGCTTTTAATATCTCATACAGAGGTCAGGTATGCAAATACCAATAATGCCATCACTCTTAACAAAATAAACAACCCCCATAAAAGTGGTAGAATCCATAATTTATGCACACAAGGCCGAAAATTTTCAGCATAATTTTTGCCTTATATATCATATTTTTAATATTGTCTGTGTTTAAATAAAATATTCTCGCCTTGTATTAATTGGTACACCAAACAGTATGATGAAGAAAACTAGATGATAACTAAAGAAGCATTAAGAAAGTTTTATATGATGTTGTACATATAGTCTAAATATCAATCTTGATTGCATTACCTAATCACAAATGTTGTTTTTCTCTGGTTATTAAACAAAATCATGATATTAAACAGATGTTTTACAGTGAAAATATTTTAAAATCCATCTTGATATCAAAATATCAAATTAGATATCAGGATCAAATATTTTGCTAGGAACAATTTTGTCTCTAGAATTAATAAACTAGAATTGAAACGTTTTGCTGAGATGAAAAACATTTTTACCTAGGATCAAAGATGTTATTTTTTATAATAAAAGAAATTATCTTTAGGATTTTAGGATTAAAGTTGTTGAATTAGAGAGCACAAACAAAGATGTAGCTTGGATCAAAGATGCTATATTTGGGACCAAAGTTGTTTTCACTAGAATTAAAAATGCCATCATTTGAGTAAAAAAAAAGTTTCTTGGATTAAAGTCATAATTGTGAGGATCAGATGTTTCTAGATTAGATATTTTTTTAAAGAAAAGCCAGTAAATTGTGACCTCTGTATGTTCCATCCCTCAATTTAGATCATATTTAAAAAAAAACCAATTATATTAAACAATGAAGAGGAAGATTAATGTGTGAAATCGTGTCCTATCATTGGGTTCATATACAGTAATAGTAATGTGACTAAATAAAAGGTTAAAAAACAACATACAATATAAATGCACAGGAAAAAGTGGCATAATTGTGGTTTTAACGGCAAAACCAAACTAGAGCATTCCGATGGATAATTTGTTTATATCTTAAAATGTAAAAGGTTATATAGAATGCTGAGTGATTCTTACATAAACACTAAGTTTGGTTACATGGCATGAGTTATTAGTACTACTGTTAACCGATTACGAGACCAACCATTCGCATAACATAAAGAAATCTATCTTATAGTTTCCTCAAGAAATACTTTCAATGTTATAGCAGAACCTGTCTGATCCCAATAACGAAAAACCAGCAAAATATTAAAATTCTGTCACCATTTGGTTACAGTAGACATAAAAATATTGTAAAACATCAATGTTAGTGACATATAATTATACAAAAAAAAAACACCATTTTTTTAAAGCGACCATATGTTTTAATTTGTAATTCTCATTACTATTGTATGATACTGTTTATTTAACTATATTAATATATAAAACAATATTTTAATTAGATTATTTTTACTTTATGACTACATTATTTTCAAATTATTCTTAGAAAAGGCTCTCTTGTTTAACTTTAAATATACACAATGGAAAAATCTTTGCATGCGACACTGGAATACAGGAACAGTGCTGTAGGCTTGGTTTATTTGTAGAGGTGGCCATAAGTCTATTGTATAAACAGTAAACTGTTATTTTTTTGGTTATTAATTAATTTCTATAATCCTTGACACCAGAGGTTAAAGGGCAAAGTTCAAGATTAATTTAGCCCTCAGCCACACAGTGGTCAATGAAGACCATACAGTAGGTCACCAGTAACAATATTTTGGTTACCTGTCTTCGACTAACTACCATAGTGCAAATTCTAAATTTAAAATTCTGCAAGTAAAGGTACTTACACAGTATGAAAAAAACCTACGGATCCATCGACACAAGGTTTACCTGAAAAGAACTTAATAAAAACAAGGACCACCTGCATCCATTAAAATGCCTCACTGGCTCTGTAGGCTGAATAGAAGCAGCAAAAGTCAGGCACCCTGCCTAGGCTGGGAATGTGGCCCGAAGGCCCATCTCATTATAAGCAGTCACTGCAACATTCCAGTCAGAAATCCAATCATCTTAAATACCCTCCCTAGAGCAGACTGGCCACGCTGGAGCTCTTGCTTGGCTATCGTTTTAATTGACATTGACTGTGCCCTCCCAAATGACAATAAAACAGTTCTAAAATCATTATGTTCCCGCTTTTTTTCTCCATCTAGTTTTTTTTTCAACTTTCTGTGACATACGTACCAGTAGGTTGATTAGTTTTATTAGGTTGAAATAATATTATCACTGCATGGAAGCAAGCGAAGAGCCGATGTCTGTATCGCCATGAGAAATCTCTAAGTTGGACTGTTTATCATCGTGAGGGCCTAGTCCTCATCAAGATTCCAGAACATTTGTAAAATTATGTTGATTTTCAAATGAAAATATTGAAAATTTCGGAAAGGGAACCCAATTTAAATCAAATGATCTTGTTATAGGAAATTCAACACGATAAACATTTTAACTTTATGAAACTCTGGAAAAAATGTAGGATTTTTTAAAATCTTTAATTCTACATGAAACAATGTTGAAAAAACATTTTTTAAGTGTTTTTAAATCATTTTCTCCATGAAACAATTGGAAATTGTTTAAAACACATGATCTTGTTCTAAGAAATTCAATATGATAACATTTCAAACTTTACAAAACTTTTGAAAAAAAAATTGTAGATATTAAAAAAATCATTAATTCTACATGAAACAATTGGAGATTGTTAAAACAAATGATCTTTTTTTAAGAAATTCAACACGATAACACTTCAAACACTGGAACACATTGAAAGTTGTTTTTTTCTTGAAATCTTAAAGGACAAACATATTTTAAGAATTAATGATACTGTATGTTGCACGTGTAAGATGACCCCCTGTTATTTTATCGTAATTTGCTATTTCAAGCCTCGTCTTATCCCTGAGAATATACGGTACTGTATCTGTAGTTCTTCTCGTATATGCCCAACTGAAGTATAATTCTACCCCTATTTTATAAATTGTATATGTTGTACAATTCACATAATATATTATCATTGATATTTCCATGGCAATAAAACCTCTTGGTATAGACTAGGTGGGTGAGGAAGAGTTGGCTAATCTGATGGTAGCCACTGTGTACCGTGGAGATCTCCGGTCTAATTCCCATCATTGCCCTCTTTGTGTTTCAGCTGGAGGGCTAAAATGCAAGTATTAAAAGCGCACCGTCTTTCGGATGAGATGTTTAAGCCGTTGGTCCTATGTGCAAAATGGCCCACGTGCATGTTAAAAAACGCAGTACACTCTTCAGAAAAGAGTTGGGGATTGCCTCCCAGTGTACACCAGAAGGATCCCACTGGAAATAAGTCTTAGGACTTTTGTGGGTTATCCTTGGTGTAGTAACACACTGAAGAAATCCAATCGAATCCAACTTTTGCATTTCAATGCCATTCTACAAAATAATTATCTTTAAAGACAAGTTGACTATTACTTTATTAACAATTTTGGCTCAAATTTATATTTCCATGTATAAAATATGAAAGTCCTAAAGTCATAGTCACTGACTGATTATTAATACCATTATAATTTAATAATGGTGTTTATCACATGGCCATGAAGGAATTTTATTTTTATAATAACGTATTTTATCTTTTAATTCTTGAATTTATGATGAAGCCAAAGGTCTATGAAACTATGATATTTATACTGTTCTAATAAAACATTCTCTCCAATATTCTATGTGTTAAAATAGTACTGTTCAAGGTCTTTTCTTATTACTATACATAGAAGGAATTACCTATTGACACTGCGACATTTGTAAGACTGGTGTAACAATAAATCAATATATCATTATATATTTATCCTGAATCTGGGTCAATAGCTGACCTAGTAAATTAATTATCCAATATGAAGCTAGTTCTTTAACTGTTACCTATGTAATATCATCATTAAAGTCAATACAATTTGCATTAACATTATATTCTAATGACATTAAACCTATGAGTAATTAAACATGTCATGCCTTGAATGGAATCAAATTAATAAAGCACCTGCACCAAATGAACTCATTATTATGGTAAATACTCTACAGTATCACAGCATTTATCAAGTCAATTAATCAATCTTAAAACAAAGTAAAGCAGAGCTAATGACAAGTATTTAATTAAATACAATTTTTAATAATCCAGCTTGTACTAGATTTTTTCAAAAGCCTCTAGATGTATTAATCATCTGGCTACTGTGTACATGGAAACGGACTGGTTATCAATTAATTATTGGATGTATTTTTAGCATCAACATTAATTTAAAAAGGATCATAAAATGTACATGGTCATAAATCCATAAATAAATGACTTTAACATTGCAACAGCTGTTCTGTAAATGCTAACAACAATGATTATGACAACTACAGTATTATTATTACAGTATTATGATGATGATGATGATGATGATGATGATGATGATGATGATGATGATGAAGATAAACAATGAGCTTTGAGGCTATTTTTTTTTTTTGCATTAGGAGCTTTATAAAATTATCATTATTAATATTATTTTTATGTTAAGATGATTAAAATTATGATAATGATATTACAGTATGATAATGATGATAATAATAATGGTGATGATGATTATGATAATGATTATGATTTATAACACAGAATAAAATGACAATGATTTTAACAAACATAGAATTCAGATGTTTCCTTTTTGGGCAAACATAAAATGAAAATAATGATTATGAAAGATAATGATTATGATTGATGATTGATGATAAAGATTGATAACTAACAACCATACAATTTAGATTTTTCCTCTTTTTACACATAATATAATGGCAATAAAAAAAGGATAAAACCCATAATGTGGTGTGTCATTCATTTCACAATATTCTACTGCGCGACACTAAAATTACACATAGGCCTACTGTGAAAGGGGTCAAAACCTCTAGGCTGTCAAAGTAGATCTGAAATCACCCACCTGGATTTAGCCTGGCCAGGACCATCATCCGTTCTCCCCCAACTATTATGTATTCCATATCTCTTTAGCAACTAGGCCTAGCATCAGTTGAAATGGGCTAAATGAACCATTGCTATCAACAGCATTAAGGAATGTCACAAAAATAGCATGTCATACACAAGTTGGCAAATTGCTCGGCAAACGACTACTTAAGGAGTGTGCGTATCCATCATTCCGTACATTAATGGTCAGACAATCAACAATTAAAACGTACTATATCCATGCACTTAAATTTTCTAAAGATGTCCATGGTATTCAAATACAAACCACTGAAAATCTGTATTTTTAAATATAGTTTCCATCTGGTCTAAAATGAACCCTATTTAGGAATGGAACAGTCTCACCAATACGACCCTCCTGCAAAGATCTATTTTTCTACATCTTGGACTTCTCGGGAAATCGCGAAGTAAATTGATTGCATTCTTTGAACAATTGAGAAGCACTGAGATTGGTGATAAGTTAGTGATGTAATTAGCCCCTCAAGGACGAGTTTCAATCTAATTCTTAATATTCAATGAAGATGAACTGTTGTTTAACAGCTTGCTTTTTATCTTCAACACATCCATCTCAGCTAACATTGCAGGGTAGCATTTACTGTCATAGCAAGGACAAATTAATTTTCACTAGCACTCAAATAATAACTTTAATAAAGTAGAATGTTAGACATTATGATAAACAAGTATATTGACCAAATAATGATGAGCCTTTCTGGCAATTTAATTCAAGATGTACAATTGTTAATTTATGTAGAGATAGCAAAATTAGTAGATGCCACTTTACAGAATATTTTTTTTCTTCCTCCATACAACACTACAATCTTCCAAATCCATACAATGGCCTGGCATCTTCAACCCTACTGGCAAACCTTATGTTTCACCCTCTCCAAAGATTATCGTCTTGCCATAACCGATGCACAAGCCAGTAGTCGTTATTTGACCCCTCAACCTTGAAACTGGGGTGTTCTTATTTTAGGCAAAGGCAATTTACCTATGGTTCTCTGATCAACCAGGAATATGTACTGTATGTGGGTAGGGTGGAACACCAAATTATTTTTTTCAATACCACAGATGACATGCAGGCAAGGGTGATGAACTAATCATTCCAGGTAGTGGCGGCAGCAGCGGTTAGGAGGAAACTGCCCCTGGTGGACAAGCATGAACACCTCCTTTGTTCGTCACAAGGAATAAGTGGTAAATACAATTTGCTGATACAAAATTATTATGATTGCCAATCCATAATGTTGTAGACTAAAAGCAAAAATACAGGTCATCCTACAGTAAACCATAAAATCTTTCAAGATGAACCCCCACTGGTAATTTAATTCCATGACCCTTAACTAGGCTCTGGGTGTCCCCTTGGTTCTACCCCCTGTCAAACTTGTACTCCCTGTTCACAAATTTATGGAGCCAACACTGATATTATCCCCTCCTCACAAAAACAAGTCTGACATCTTTCTACAACCTACGCAAGTTAATCATCTTCCTACTCTATCCTTCCAAAAAACCTGATCTTTTTCTCTCCTACACATGGCTTCTTCTAGGCCTAGGCCTTACTGCTAATGGTATATCTACACCATGTCTTAAAGATACCATGTTTCTATAGTAAAAATTAAGACACTGCTTTTTTCTGTAGTGAACTGAAACACTCATGTTTTATAAGGCATGGCTTCATTTACATTATACTGTTCATGAGTAGAATTAGAATGCTACAAGTATACTTCACAGAAGATACAAATCAGAAAGCATATAACATGAAGAAAATATAAAACACCGAAATGTGTTTTGAACTAACCTGAGCATTTTAAAAAGTGTTACAGGCTATGACACAAGATGGCTGCCACAAAACTCACAAGTGACATGTCTTTAAATTTCAATTGCTAGCAACAGCACAGTTTTTATTGCTCCTTGATGTGGAAAAGTAAAGACCCTTTGGGTTGAACTGTCCTTCACTCATTAAACCACCACCAATACAAATGCTTCATTTACTTTACCGCCAAATCCGTCAGCTCCCATGGTATGCAAAATTGGAACAGGTAGGCTAAACCAATTTCAACAACCAGAGATAATGAGGAAAAAGTATTTTTACTTGCAAGTGTTAAATGTAAGTTGCAAACTAATACTTACTTAATATTTACTATGTTCAGCAATAAGTCTGAAAAATAATATTTCAATTACTAATTTACTTGTGTACAGTATAGGAAAATTTTAGCTTTGTAATTGAAAAATAAGAAGAAAATATTGTCCTAGCACTAATTTTAGATGCTCAAATAATACTGTTCCTAAAACCAAAATCTGTAATTACCTTTACATTGACTGGTACAATTATTATTTTTAGTAATAAAAAGTCCATAGATCAGTAAAAAGAAATTTCTGGAGTATGAAAAAAAAAATGTAAATACACTTGTTGAATTTTAAGATATTATCCATTACATAACATTTTAATTAAAAATTGATTGATAGCACACAAGGAGCACAACATTTTAAATGATTTTTCCTTTAAGATTTATTACAAACAGGCTATACTTTAAATTGTTTGCAGACCAAAAATGTTTAGAATTTTTATAAAGTATCCATAAAAGGTTCAACAAGTCACTGTAGTAGTGGCAAACATGTAGGGACTTACTCATACTATTTTTTGTGGTTTGTGTAAATGAAATTGTTCTTTTAAAAAAAATTATACTCTTAGTTAAATTAGTTTATGAATGCTAAGTTTAGGCTAAACCAAAAAAAAAAAGTAATAGTTTTTTCACAGCTAAACATTGATAGGAATTTTTAAGAACAATGGCTACAAAGGAGTGTTGTTCACAAACCATGGTTTGAATTTATTTTACATTCTACTCAATCCCAATTTCCTCCCCCAACAAAATATAAACCAGTGAATATATTTTCTGTTGTTGCAAAAAATTAAATAACGCTTGCAGTTTTTAGTCTTATATTAGTAATAGACCTGACAAAAAAACATGAAATGGATTTTACTAATGAGTAGGTCTAAAATAAAGATCATTTTTTTTTACCAAGCCTTAGAATATCCCTGGCAGTGGTACACATTTATAATTAACTTAAATTCATAATATTACCAATGTATTACACTGACAACATTATAGCAAGCTATTGTGAAATATTTTTGTCATTTCTCATACAATTTACGACACCTTTGACAACCTACATGAGTCATGTACTGGACTTAGTCAAGCAGTAAAAATACTGATGTATAATAAGATACTGTATTGTCTCAAGACTGATATGAACAAAGAATGTCCATGGTTACCTGAAATGGTCTAATAAACATAAACGGATAGGCCTACAAGTCCCTATAAACAAATTTATTAGTTTATCATCCTATTTACTGTAGGCTGGAAAACTGATGAGGGAGAGAGGTACTGTAGGCTCTTATTTTGCTGGAGCCAAAATTCACCTGGGTTGTTTGGTGGTGCATTGATATTAAAAGTAAAATACTGTACAGGACTCAGATAATGCAAACAATATCTACTGACTATACAATAAATACAATACAATAATCTTTATTTCAAGCAATCAACAAAATACATTAATACAATTCAGGTTTCATCACAGTATATTTTTGTGGTTTGGGTAAATAAAATTGTTCTTCAATTCCATTCTTCTATTTAAAACAAATAAGAACATTTTTTTCAATACCATGAATAGAAGACATGTGGGCATGGGTGATAAATATAAATAATTTTTTTTATTGGGATTAAAATACGACTTTTTCATAATTTACCTTGTTCAATGGAGTATGAAAAAAAAAAATGTAAATACACTTGTTGAGATGTTAGATATTATCTATTACATAACATTTTAATTAGAAATTGATTGATGCTACATTGTTGTAAAGTTTGGATACAAGGAGCTTACATACAAATAGGTACAAGCGCCACCAACAGGCAAGACGGGATAAAACAAAATGGTATGCCAATCCAAAACATTCATGTTGACACTATTAAGGTTATGAGGAGTCAAAAAATTCCAGAAAAACATAAAAATGAAAGAGTCAAATAATTCCAAAAAAACATAAAAATGAAAGAGCATATTGGCAATCCATTCTCAAATGACTTTGATCTAATTTGAGGTCAGTTTAAATGTTCAACTTTTACATTAAAGTATATTTAACTCTAGAGGGCAGTATAAAAACAAAAGAAAAATATCTTGGCTGATAAAATAATCACTGACTTTAGAAGTTATTATGCAAATTAATAAAGAAAATTATATGTTGAGCTAATGAAATAAAAAAAAAAAACTGAAGTTATAATTAAATTAATACTAAGAATTCTATAAATAAGGGAACTAATTAAAATTTTACAATTCTAAGTTCATTTGTTTTTAATTAAACAGTTAAAGGGTTTTCCCTTTCCTACTTCAGATAGTATTAAATACTAATAAGGAAGCACTTAACTATCCACTAAGTGCCAATGTGGCTGTAACTGCTTTGAGACCTTTGTCTGACACAGGAGAGAAAAATTACAATTATCAATAAAGTATTAAGGTTTCTCTTATTACAGTGGGCATTTACTGAAAAACAGGGGCATATAGTGTAAAACAGGGGCATCTAGTGTAAAACAGGGGAATCTATTGAACAACTTTCAGTGGTTTGCTGTAAAAGTCAATTATCCTCATCTAAAATATGAAAGAAATTTTTAATTCTACGTAATTTATCTTAATCAAAAATTTCCATAAGAAAATTTCACTTTACAGCCTTACAGGTAACAGGGCCTATCGACCATGATTTCGGGGCATCCATGTCTCAAATACTGTACTGTTTCCAAATAGGCCTAACCATTTTTTTAGATTATATAGGACCTAAGTGACAAGAACAATTTTAATAAATATAAGTGACAGCATAATTTTAATTTCATCATACAACAAATTTAAATAAGATCAGACTATTTCTGTGTACTTTCCAGTAATAAAACATGTCGGAATATCTTGAATTGCAAATTCCTCAGCATAACTTTCTATTAATGTTGCTTACTAATACTACACAATTCCCTAGAAACCTAAACAGAAAGTGAAATTAATCTATAAATAATTGAGTTGTGAATGAGACATTATCAGAATCTCAAACATATTGCCAGTAGGAAAATCAATAGCAATGTAGAGGACTAACAACACGCATTGCTGCAACAAAATCAATGTCAAAGTTAATGACTTACAACAGATAAGGTATTCTGTTTCATAATGTATTTAAATGCTACCGCTGCGATCCCTTCGGGAAAGAAGACTCCCGATTTGCTGTTTTTGTCACAAAGACAAGGAGGTGGTAAAATTTCTGACTTCACTCTCTGGTATGCACCTAGTATATCAAGGAAATGGGCTACTGCAGCTCATTATTATGAACAAGCTATCAAACTGAAGAGAAAGTTTCTATCAGGTTTTTAGATGAAAGTTATTTACTTCAGAAAGGAAATGGATGCAGGTTGAGAAGGAATGGAATTAATAACTCCTTATTTTATTTAACAAATACTTTTTTTAAATTTTTTTTATAAGAACACATTTTATAAGAACACTGAGGCTGAAATTCCTTAAAAATTAAGAACAAAATATTAAGAACAATTTGAGGCCAAGGTAAAATGTCAAATGAGATTTTTTTTTAAAAACTAGAAAAACAAAAACATTATATTTATTGTACCTTTGTGCAGTAGGTGTGATCATGTAATACCATCTATAATACAATACAGTAGGTGTACCTACCTGTCATCTGGGGCCATTTTTTCGTGGCCATTTCTTCAGGGGCCACTTTTACCTACATTCCAGTACAGTGTATACTGCTGTACAATAACAGCTTTCTATGTTTGAAAATTGTGTAACATTTTCAGCCTGAAATCCTTGGACATCGAAGAGGTTTGATTGAAATTATAAGTTTTATATGATCTCTACGTACCTGTACAACATTAATGATAATACAGTATTACCGGTATCTAATTGCTAAATTATGTTGCATTTGTGTACTATATACAAAGAGATATTTTTCAGTTATATACCAATTCAAACCTCTGCGATGTCCAAAGTTTTTATGAAGCCATTGATTATTAAATTTTGAATAATAGAAAAATATGTATAGGCAAAAATGCAACATAGATTTCAATAGGTACTTGAATTAAAGTTGACTACTCTTAAACAACATTATCATCTATCTTCAATCTTATAACACTGAGCATTAACACACTTTATGTATCGGGTTCCCAACTTGTCAATTCCAAAGTAGATATAATGGATAGTGGATTTATCCTCACTCTAAATCATTATAAATATGATACACACAGCACAACTTCAACATTTAAACTTAATATTCTTATCTCTAACCTTGTTTCTGCTTTACACCAAGTAACCAAAAATCATGGGAGCCTCATCTCCGCTATACAATAGACCCTACTGCTAACATTCTTGAACTTAAAAAAAAAAAGAAGCTATGCCTTTATGCTTAGACACAAATCTTGTCACAAGGCAGCTGACTCAATGAGCCCACAGTAAGCTACTGTAGATAATCAGTCTTGTCATCACTGTACACCATACGGTATCATCATCAAGGTAAAGCTGGTTCAACTTCAGGCAAGCAGCTGACACAGAAATGCCAGCCAACCAGCCCTTTATTTGAACTGAAGAGTGGATGTTGTTGGATGTCGAACAAGAATATCCAAAAAACGATAAATTAGTAATAAAAAAAATCATATTAACATTGGCGTGGGAAGGGAGACGCACTTCCCCTTCCCCGTCTTCCCCACTCCACTTTAGCGCAATCAGCGACATCGAGCTCCCCAATCAGCCCCCAATTCAAGATGCCACTGCATATTAAATGAAGGGGATAGAGGTATACTTTCATTACTTCACCAATTTTTTCCTTTTTTCTCTGTTCAAATACGTATCTGACTATACAGATACAGGTTCCATAGAGGCCAAGTAGAGGTACCTTACTGAACATGGCCTCTGAGAGGCCTGGAAAAAATTTTTTTGTGCCTCCGACCATAAAGATTATCAATCAAATGACTCCAGGACCTAATGTTACCTTTACACTATAGCGAAATAGTAGTACATTTAGTGCAAGCAAGCAAAAACATTATATCTATGCATTAAATTTTGATATGCCAAAAAAAAAAAAAAAAAAATTTTTCTAAAATGCCTCTGGGTTAAAGGTCAATGCCAGTTGCACGGTCGCGCACTCTTTCCAGCCCTGGCCTCAAAATTAACAAAATTATTTTTTTCAATTGTTGCTGTGGTTTAAATTTAGGGCACTTGCCTTCAGATTCCAAGGTTTTTGTCCCAGTCCTTTCTAAAAATATCAGGACTCAGGCCTCGTGGATCATAGAGCATCAACATCCTAGATGATCAGATAGACTTGATAACATCACCTTTGTTAAGCTCTGTCAAAATATCATGTTTTATGTGACAAACATGTCACATTATACAGGTACCATACAGGAATTATGTATATGTCATATCATACCCATAGGTGGGAAAATCAAAGACACAGTACATTGGTAGTGTGGACAGCTTTTAAATTACCTCAAACACCAAGAATAATAGTAATATTACATAATAATTATGAAATTCTATAGTAGGACATTGTCTTGGAAGACATTACCAGCAATGAATTTGAATCCTTTTTAATTTTCTTTTTTTTTACATTAGGAATTTGGTGAAATATGAAGAATTTTTTCAGGCATGAAGTAAGCTATAGCTAATTCAATTCGGCTGTTGACTCAGGATCATTTATCATGTACATAAACTACTGTACTGTAATATGTGATCTAAAACAATTACCTTATTGATAAAGTATTTCTTGATGTATTGCTCAAATATGACTTAAATTACATACTAGATATTACATACTAGATATACATGATAAACAATAGACATAATTTTACAGCAACAGTAAACGAAAAATTCGGGGAAAAAAAATTAATGCTGGTGGTAGCAAAAAAATTACCTTGTGAGATAAATTAATACAAATATTCATATTCAGTAACTTTGGTATGCAAAAACACATTTATTGGTCCAGAGATATGACATCTCCCTTTGAGATTCGAACCCAAGATCTTCTGGTTACCATTCGGATACTCTACCACCTGAGCTACGGGACAAAACTGATACTCCCTTCGATTTTCTCATTAGCAATAATTTAGGGTAGTTATAGAATATTTTATCTGTAGATCTATACAGGTAAATCATGAGAATAACTTTGGTTTAAAGAAATCCCTCAATTAATGACAAAATAAATTGTCATTGATGGAGGGATTTCACTGACACACTTTAATTTGTCACTAATGTCCAATTATTAATTTATCACCCTTGCTCGCATGTCTTTAGTGGCATTGGAAAAAAAGCCCATTTTGGGGAAAAAAAATTTTAATATTTTTTAATAAATAGTATTGTTTGTATCATCTCAATCATATATTTTACTTAGAATATTGCACCAGCAAACCACCCAAGGATGATTTGGATTTAGCCAAATGAAGATCCTCTCTCGCTCCCTCATCATTTTCCAGCCTAGATAGGGCGATAAATTAATAATTATTTTTATTGTGCCTAAATAGAGGGATTCACACATTACGTTAAATGATAATTTATGTAATTTTATTTCTTAAAAAACTAAAGATTCTGTTTAGCACACTTTCTATGCCAATTTATCATGTTAAAAAAAGCATTATTTAAAAAGAGAGAAGAAAATTACAGAGTGCAACGGTACTGATGCTTCTGTAGATAATGAAGTTTTAAAACCCTCTTCATCACTGTTGGAACTACTGGAACCATCAACTTTAAAATCCCTTTTTAGGAAAATGGAGGAGTCCAGTAAAACACAAGGGAATGTCAATCAGCAGTTGACATTTTTTATCAGAATGGAATGTAAAATGATCAAACTTCAAAGTTCAAGGATATCAACTTAACCAACCAACTGTTCTATTGTCTTTTGCTACAAGTTCTACAAAAGAAACAATACAAGCAGGGTTTTAATTAGAAAACAATTTCCACTCTAACCTAAAAATTAAATGGTTACTATAAAAGAAATTTAATTATAGTAATTAAACAGGTGACTTGAAATGAATAATAAAAGTGATTTAAAGTATACATAAAGAAATGAAGAATAATGAAGGCATATGGCATAAAGGGGTCATAAAAGCTATGGAGTAATAAAAGCTTTATTAAAATCCAATGTGGTAATTTCATATCAGAAATATACCAAGTTCATAGTTGATATGTAGTACCCCCTCTATAGTATACTGTATAGCTATAAACATACAAATATTAAATCAGCCTTTTCCAATACGTTAAACATTAGAATGAGTTTTCTGTTGCTAATTTTAAGGTCAAATAACAAAATATTTGTCTTCGTCTGCGTCAATTTTCAGCCCTGCTTTTTTTAATGTCAAAATTAATTTTTGTAATGCCCAAAAGGTGAAATGACAATTTCTACATGTTTTGCAGGTTCACTAAATGCATTTTTTCTCTTCGACACAACAAAAACAAATGAAGAAGTAAGGCAAGGCACACTCGCCTATGGTTCTGGTGGTGGAACAAGTTTTCTTGGATGAGGACTATAAACCGTAGGTCCAGTGTACAAATTTGGCTTGTGTGTACTTAAAAGAACCGAGTACTGTACATCTTTTGTGACGTGTAGGGATTACCCCAGTGTACTGCTCCGTTCAGCCCTGTTGTGGACAGACGAGAGTAGCTGGTACCGATTTAACGGGTAGCTCAGACATGAAGAGACCCTTGGGAAACAGCAAGTTACTGTACGGGCTAGTCCACACTTTGAGACTTCTGTATAAAGCGCTATATAAATCTAACTATCATTACATCAAAGTTGATAGATAGGATTTGAATGAATTCCGAAGTTGGTGGGCAAAAACATTGCTCTATAGTGATAATCATTGAAATATGCATGCTTCCTAACAGGCTATCAATGTGTAACATACAGTAATAGCTGGTTACAAGGATGTTTTATAAAGAGCCCAGGGTGTTTACCTTACATCTTAAAATGGATGAAAGTGGGACTACCACTTCCAGTTGCTACAGTAACCCTTGTAGCAATTAAGCCTCATCAACATTCAAAAGTTTAAAATTACCCCTACCGAATTCATTGGTTTCCCTCTTAAACACTAATACGCGATTTGTATAGTTGCATCTCATACACTAGTGGAAATTATATTAAATTGAAAATAGATAAGGAAAAAAATTAGTGCACGGTTTTGAATAGAAAAATAATTGAGAGTTATAGTGATGACATCACAATTGATAAATAGTCAAGAAATAGTCTTAGTTGGCAAAATCCAACATTAATTACGTGTTGCGCATAAATTCTTCAACTAACAAACCTATGTAATGAAATTTTCAATAAGATCATGACATTACACCGATGACAAATTATTATGCTGCTGGGCATCATACATTAATTCCACATACTGCGAGCTCCAATAAAAATATTAAATCATAAATAAGTAAGGAAATCATAAATTAATACATTCCCTTATTGCTAGATACTGTACCCATTTATTCTCTTAAACAAATGAAAAGAGACAGTACAAAGTGTCTTGCCTACAGACATACCAACAATGCGACTAATCTTAAAATTCAACTTAAAACCTTGAAAGGTTAGCTTTCATGTTTCTGTGAATACGAAACTTTGTTTTGGAATCTTAATAACCAATCCAGTATTTTCTTTTCAAGATGACATCTAGAATAAAATATTAACAATATTTTCAACATTAGGAAACAAGTCACAAACTTTCTTCTTAACACTGAAGAGGATAAAATATTAAAAAATATTTACATGTAATATTTGTTTAGCCACCATATCGTTTGTGTTAACTTTTCATCACAACAACAACCACAATAACAATAATAATAATAATAATAATAATAATAATAATTCAATGAGACTAATTAAAAATAATTTGCGTTCTTTTATGACAAATGCTCATTTAAATAGCCTCATGATGGTTGGAATACATTGTGATAGGTGGGTGAAGCAAGCTCGACCATGACAACGTGGTTGACAGATTTCATGCAAAATTTCCAAAATATAGAATTTCACTTTCAAGAATGAGGATTTGAAAATAAATTAGATGGTTACATTGCATACTCTTTGTTTCTTGCCTGGACATTATTCAATCAATAAATCAATCATGAAAACACTCACTCATTCAATCATGAAACTAATCTAAATCAATCACTACATCATTAATCAATTAACTGGGATGCTAATAAATTAATCAATTAACATGCTAAACAATCAATAAACCAATCAATCATGAAACTAATCAATTTAATCAATCAATGATGAAATAAAATAATCAATAACAATGTAATCAATCAATAAACTAATTAATCATGGACCTAATTGATTAAATTAATTTAATCGCAATCAATCAAGCAATAATGAAACAAAACAATCAATAAAATGTATTAAACACTAAACTAATCAATCAATCATGGAACTAATCAATTCAACCAATTAATCAATCAATCAATAATGAAACAAAACAATATATAAAAATCTAATCAAACACTAAACTAATTAATCATGGAACTAATCAATTAAATTAATCAATCAATAAATAATGAAACAAAACGATCAATAAAAATCTAATCAAACACTAAACTAATTAATCATGGAACTAATCAATTCAATCAATCAATCAATAAATAATAAAACAAAAAAATTAATAAAAATCTAATCAATCACGAAACTAATCAATTCAATCCAATCAATCAATCAATCATGAAACAAAAAATTCAATATAAATCTAATCAATCAATAAATAGTCAATCATGGAACTAATCAATTCAATCAATCAATCATGAAGCAAAAACAATCAATAAAAATGTAATGAAACAATAAACTAATCATGGAAATAATCAATTCAATCAATCATGAAACAAAATAATCAATAAAAATCTAATCAATTAATAAACTAATCAATCATGAAACTAATCAATACAATCAATCAATCAATAATCAAAGCAACCAATCAAAATCTAATCTAACAATAATTCAGAAAACAATGAATCAGAAACTAATCAAACTATTTGATCATAAAACTAATTATGAACAAACTTTCAGTTTTGTCAAACTTGTATACTGACCGACAGTATCGATGTTCACTTCCATGAACTTCATCTTCAGAATGAAAGGTAATTTTCACACCAATAAGTGGCAGTTGTTGTAGATTACCATTTGTACACTTTGTTGAGCACTATAAAGGTAATTAGCAGCACAGAATTATGATTTCAACTTTGACAACCAATGAAGCTATAACTAGAAAATAGCGAGCAAAGATCCATGTGTAGAAAGTAGTGCCAATTGCCAATGCCATCCTAAACAGTTTTATTTTTTCTGTTTATTTTATGACAAACAGCAGTCAGTTTTACGTAAAAATTTTAATTAGTATTCTGTTATTCTTAAACTTCATTTAAACCTTATTGAAAATTCTGTAAAACCACGAATTGAAGCCCATCTCGAATTGAAGCTCACATCTTCGGCTTTCAAAATTAGCCTCGAAAAGAAGCCCATGAGCTTCTTTTTCAGGTAGCATAGCTTCTTTTTGAGATAGTATGTACAGTACATACACTGTACAGGAATTTCAAAGAAACAATAATTTTCAAAAGATGCTTGGTTTATACAGTAGTTTAGGTGATTTAATGCCAGTTAATACACTCCATGATATAGATTGATGTTACAGTGGCCCTATTTATTGTTTTATAATACTAATTCCCAAAATTTACAGCATTTATTTGCTCCCCTTTTTACTTTGAAAAGAAGCTCAGGACTTCAATCCAAGGTTTTATGGTACCTCCTCCTCTCTATCACTAGAGAGGAAAAATAAATGAAATAAATCGTGTGAACCTAGTAATAGAAATATGGGAACCTGCATAAATAATGTGCAATGAATAACGTCTATGTTAAAAGCAAAGAGTCAAACCATAGGAGTTCATAAAAAATTAGTAGTGATAATGAAAGTTGAGGATTATCCTGACAGACACTCATAGAAAATATCAATTAGAATCTTGTATCTCAGTACTGCATGGTGCATCAGTTAAAAAAAAAATATTTGACAATCCATTCTTACAATTTTCATTCAAATATTCTATACAAGCTTAGCTAGGGATTTCAAGTACAATAGAATAACACTTATTAAATCTGTTGATATACTAAATCTATCAATTGTAAATATGAAATTCCAAATATGACACACACAATTATCTTTCTCCACTTAAAAACAAATTATAGCACATATCTTCAACAAATTCATTTTATACTTTATAATATAATATTGCTTGTCTTTAAATGCATAATAGAAAAATCTATGTACTTTATGTTACCAATTTTATTAAATATTATTTTTATGATTTTATTGAATAGTTAACTTTCTTGTATTTTAAAAATAGCAATAAATCATTAATTCAACCATTGAGTTACTACAATACCGCAACAACAAAGTTTTGTTTAAGACAAGACAAAAATCAACTCAAAGTAAAAGTGATTGGTGGCATGGCAGTTGAAATTCAGAATTTCAAATTAGCTAGGTAGGTTGTTCAAATTTCTCACTTTGCATTTTGCTGGCATCCTTAGGCAAGGCGATTTTAATCTCTTTCCATCTGTGTATCAAGGAGCAGTAATATTATGGATGCTCTCTGGGTGTATTTAGTGCCATGGGTAACTGGAGTACAGTAGTTTCAAACACCAATGCACTGATAGAATGCTTTACTATCGGATTTGACATGGCTTTAGCCAAATAAAAATGCAAACAAATTATAATAAAATTGGACAATCTAACAAAAAAAATGTCCTTTTTTTCCCCCCATCTTTCCTGATGTTCGTCTGTTGTCTTTTTTTGTTTTTTGTTTTTTGTTTTTTTTTTGTTTTTTGTTTTTGATGTGTTTTGAAATTTACTATTATCATTGTTTATTATCTGGCTAGCTCGACACAAGTTTCGGTTTAACCTTTAAACCAAATTTACTTCCAGGGCTGTTGCCTCTTTCATTGTTTATATGTTAATTGCTATTAGTTATACAGTTATTCAGATATTATTATTATTGCTCAATTTAATTATTTTTTACTGTATATATATATAAATATATATAGATTTATATATATATAATCGTAT